>NW_025213635.1:18671-34805 GCF_004010195.1 Chiloscyllium plagiosum | reverse complement strand
TACCAGTATCCAGACTATAGAACCAGAGTGACATGACAAAACAGTACCCAAGCATGGTTAAAAACAATCTGAATAATTGGCAGTCATGAAGGGTGGAATTTAATGCTCCTCCACATGGTGAGTTTGGAGGGTGTGGGATGGGAACTCTGCACAAATGAGAACAAGAAACAAAGAACAATACACATCTTGAAATAGACCACAGAATAACACAAAGACTAAAACCTGACATAGAGACCACAAGACAGGATTCAGATAGAACAGTCCACAGACAGCAGCCAGACGGGGCAATACAACGCCTTGGACCAGACACATAGAACAATGCACGGACTTAACCTGACACAGAAAACAATATGGAGAGAGTGAGGACTGCAGATGCTGGAGATCATAGTCAGAAGGTGTGGTGCTGCAAAAGCACAGCTGCTCAGGCAGGAGAAGTGTTGTTTCGAGCATAAGTTCTTCATCAGGATTGAGGTGTGGGGGGAGGGTGGCAAGGGGGTGAGATAAATGGGAAGGGTGTGAAGCTGGGAAAAGGTAGCTCGGAATGCAATAGGTGGATGAAGGTGGGGGTGATAATGATAGATCATGGTGGAGGGTGGAACGGAAGGAAGATGGTCAGGTAGAACAGTCCAAGAGGGTGGTGCCAAGTTGGACGGTTGGATCTGGGATATGTTTGGGAGAGGGGAGATGAGGAAACTGGTGAAATCGACATTGATTCTGTGTGGTTGGAGAGTACCAAGGCGGAAGATGAGGTGTTCTTCCTCCAGTTATCGGATGGCTAGGATTTGGCAGTGGAGGAGGCCCAGGACTTGCATGTCATTGGTGGAGGGGGAGGTGGAGTTGAAGTGGTTAGCCACAGGGCGGTGGAGTTATTTAGTGTGTGTCCCAGAGACGTTCTCTGAAACGTACCACAAGTTGGCGTCCTGTCTCCCCAGTGTAGAGGAGATCAAATTGAGAGCAATGGACACAGTAGATGAGGTGATTGGATGTGCAGCTCAGATATGGAAGGATCCTTGGGAGCCTTGAATGGAAGTGAGGAGGAGGTATGGACAGAGGTTTTTCAGCTCGTGCGATGGCAAGGGAAGGTGCCTGGAGTGCATGGTGTGTTGATGGGTGTGGACCGAACAAAACGTCATGGAGGGAATGGTCTCTGCTGAATGCAGATGGGGTGGGGAGGGAAATATATCACTGGGTGGTGGGATCCGACTGTAGGTAGTGGAAATAGGGGAGGATGATACGCTGTATCGCGAGGTTGGTGGGGTGGAAGGTGAGGACCGGAGGGTTCTGTCCTTCTGTTTGGTGGGGTGGGGTTCAAGGGCGGAGGTGCGGGAAGTGGAGGAGATGTGCTGGATGGCATTGTTGACCACGTGGGAGGGGAAATTGTGGTCCTTGATGAACGAGACCATCTGGGATGTTTTGGAGTGGATTTGCTCCTCCCGGGAGCAGATGAGGTGGAGGAATTAAGGATTTTTACCAGGGGTGGGGGTGTGGGTGGGGAGGTGTAGTCCAGGTAGCTGTGGGAGTCGGTGGGTTTGAAGTAGATGTCCCTGTTGAGTTGGTTGCCAAAAATGGAAAGGGAGAGGTCCAGGAAGTGAAGGGAGGTGTCCGAGATGGTCCAGGTGATCTTGAGGTCGGGGTGGAGAGTGTTTAAGAATTTGATGAACTGTTCAGCCTCCTCGTGGGAGCATTATGTGGCAACAATGCAGTCATCAATGTAGCAGAGGAAAAGGTGGGAAATAGTATCGGTGTAACTGTGGAAGATAGACTGTACCACATAGCTGACAAAGAGACAGGCATAGCTGGGGCCTATGCGGGTGCCCATTGCTACCCCTTTAGTCGGAAGGAAGTGGGAGGATTCAAAGGAGAAATTGTTGAAGGTTAGGACCAGTTCAGACAATTAAATGAGTGGAACGGTAGTGGTTGGATCGGCGGGAGAGGAAGAAATGGAGGGCGTGGAGACCTTTGTTCTGTACAATCACACCCCACCACCAGAGATATATTTCCCTCCCCATCCCTTTCAGCATTCCACAGAGGCCAATCCCTCTGCAACTCCCCCGTTGGATCCATACCACCCACCAACCCACCCTCCACACCCAGGACCTTCTCTTGCCACTGCAAGGGGTGTAAAACCTATGCCCACACCTCCCCCTTCACCTCCAACCAAGGCCACAAAGGATCCTTCCACATCCGGCAGAGATTTTTCTGCACCTCCACGTATGTCATCCAGAGACACAGAACAACAAAGAATTTGTATTCAGACAACCGGACCACATCACAGTTTGGAATTAGACATTCACCAACCAATACACAAACTGGAATGAAACACGCAGAACAATATGTAGTCCAGGATCAGACACACAGATAAAATACACAGACTGAGACCAGACATACGGAACAATGCACACATTGGAAACACTTACAGAGAGCAAAACACCAGCTGTAACCAGACAGACAGAACAATAAACATTCTGGATCCAGACAGCCACAGCAAAACACAAATTGGAACTAGACGATACACAGATTGGAACTAGACAATGCACAATTTGCAGATAGGAACAAGATACAAAGAAAGTACACTCAGTGATTCACAAACTTGAACAAAACTAAACAATGCATGGACAGAAACCAGACAGACACAGCAATACATGGATTGACGCCATACAGAATAATGCACACACTCAAACAAGACAGCATAATACATGGACAGAAACAAGACAGGCAGAACAATATACAAGCTGGAACCTGACAGATAGAACAGTACACATAGAACAACACACAGTCAGAAACTAGACATAGAGCAATACCCAGACTGGAAAAAGAAAACAGAACTATGCACAGGCTGGAACCAGATAGAACAATAACTAGACTAGAACCAGGCACATAGTGAAAAACACAGGCTACAGAAATACAGAGCATGGCACAGACTGCAATCACACAGAAAAATACACTGAGGAGTAGCAGCTTCACAGAATGATGCACGGGCAGGAATTAGACACAGAAGAATACACAGTGTGCTACAGACAGAATAATACACACACAGCAAGAAATAATACATAGAGGGTGATAAACAAACTGAAATTAGATATAAAGAACAAAACACAGACTAGAACCAAACACAAAGACAATATACAAATGGACACTAGACATAACAATACATAGAGAGATGTCAGACACAGAACAATACACAGACAGGAGCCTTTAATGCAGAACAATACACAGACAGGAGCCAGTCACTCAGAACAATACACAGACAGGAGCCAGTCACTCAGAACAATACGCAGACAGGAGCCTTTAATGCAGAACAATACACAGACAGGAGCCAGTCACTCAGAACAATACACAGACAGGAGCCTTTAATGCAGAACAATACACAGGCAGGAGCCAGACACACAACAATACAGCCAGGAGCCAGACACAGAAGAATACAGACAGGAGCCAGACACACAACAATACAGAAATACAGACAGGAGCCAGACACACAACAATACAGACAGGAGCCAGACACAGAATAATACAGACGGGAGCCAGACACACAACAATACAGACAGGAGCTAGACACACAGAACAATACAGACAGGAACCAGACACACAGAACAATACAGACAGTAGCCAGACACACAACAATACAGACAGGAGCCAGACATGCAGAACAATACACAAGCAGGCACCAAACACACAGAACAGTACACAGACAGGGGTCAGACACACAGAACAATACACAGACAGGGGTCAGACACACAGAACAATACACAGACAGGGGTCAGACACACAGAACAATACACAGACAGGGGTCAGACACACAGAACAATACACAGACAGGGGTCAGACACACAGAACAATACACAGACAGGGGTCAGACACACAGAACAATACACAGACAGGGGTCAGACACACAGAACAATACACAGACAGGGGTCAGACACACAGAACAATACACAGACAGGGGTCAGACACACAGAACAATACACAGACAGGGGTCAGACACACAGAACAAAACACAGACAGGAGTCAGACACACAGAACAATACACAGACAGGGGTCAGACACACAGAACAATACACAGACAGGAGCCCAGACACACAGAACAATACACAGACAGGGGTCAGACACACAGAACAATACACAGACTGGAGTCAGACACACAGAACAATACACAGACAGGGGTCAGACACACAGAACAATACACAGACAGGAGTCAGACACACAGAACAATACACAGATAGGAGTCAGACACAGAACAATACACAGCCAGGAGTCCAGACACACAGAGCAATACACAGTCAGGAGCCCAAACACACAGAACAATACACAGACAGGGGTCAGACACAGAACAATACACAGCCAGGAGCCCAGACACACAGAACAATACACAGCCAGGGGCCAGACACACTGAACAATATACAGCCAGGACCCAGACACACAACAATACAGACAGTAGCCAGACATGCAGAACAATACACAAGCAGGCACCAAACACACAGAACAGTACACAAATGGGCCAGACACACAGAACAATACACAGACAGGAGTCAGACACACAGAACAATACACAGATAGGAGTCAGACACAGAACAATACACAGCCAGGAGCCCGGACACACAGAACAATACACAGCCAGGAGCCAGACACACTGAACAATATACAGCCAGGACCCAGACACACAACAATACAGACAGGAGCCAGACATGCAGAACAATACACAAGCAGGCACCAAACACACAGAACAGTACACAGACAGGGGCCAGACACACAGAACAATACACAGACAACAGCCAGAAAAGCAACAATACAGACAAGAGCCAAATATGCAGAACAATACAATAAAAGGGCCAGACACACAGAACTATGCACAGACAGGAGCCAGACACACAGTACAGTACACAGACATGTGCCAGACACACAGAACAGTACACAGACAGTAGGCAGCCACACAGAACAATACAGACCGCTGCCAGACACATAGAACAATATGCAGACAGGAGATAGACACACAGAACAACACAGTAATGCAGAACAATACACAGACAAGAGCCAGACACATAGAACAATACAGAGGCTAGAACCAGACCCACAGTACAATGCACAAGCTTAAACCAGACACAGAGGAATTCCTTCCCTAACAGCATTATGGGTCTACCTGTATCACATGGATTGCAGCAGTTCAAGAAAGCAGCTCACCACCACTTTCTCAAGGACACGTAGGGAAAGGCAAGAAATGCTAGACCAGCCACCAATGCCCAGTGATCACACAGACTAGAATCAGACAGAACAATACTCACACTAGATAAAGACAAACAGAGTAATACACAGACAGGAACCAGACATGATGTAGAGGTGCAGGTGTTGGATTGGGGAGGACAAAGTCAGAAATCAGACGACACAAGATTATAGACCAACAGGTTTGTTTGAAATCACAAGCTTTCAGAGTGTTGCCCCTTCATCGGGTGAAGTGAGAAATAAAGAACTGCAGATGCTGTAAATCAGGGGCAAGGGCAAGAGCTGCAGAGCGACCCGACAGGTCTGGCAGCATCCATGAAGAAAAATCAGAGTTAACATTCCAGGTCCGGTGACCCTTCCTCTGGTGTTTCTTCACAGATGTTGCCAGACCTGCTGGGCATTTCTGTTTGTGTTCCATGTTATTCAGTCATTTGGTTTGTCTCCAGCACTGCCTTATTTTTAATTTGTTGTCATTACCTCTCTGCCTCATTTCATTAGATTATAGGTCCTTTGGTTGTTATTCAGCTCTTGATACTTGATTCACTGTCTACACACTTGGTCACCTGCAGAGACTTCTTATTCTTTCTGCCCATAAATTCTGTGTTCTGTGTGCTTCCCTCTCACTTCACCTGATGAAGGGGCTACATTCCAAAACCTTGTGCTTTCAAGTAAACCTGCTGGACAGGAACCTGCTGACGCACAGAGAACAATACCAAGACTGCAACTGGACACACCAAATAATACAAAGACCACAAAAAAAAAGACATACAGACAATATGTAGATGGGAACAAGACACAAGTAAACAGTACATTGACTGATCCAGTCACTCAGAGCAATTCACAAACTGGAACCAAACTGAACAATGCACAGACAGGCACCAGACAGACAGAGCAATATGTAGACTGGAACCAAACAGAACAATGCATAGACTCAAAAAAGACAGCACCACAACACAGGCGGGAACAAGACACACAAAAATGTGTAAACTGAAAACGCAGACAAAATGCAAACTGAAACTAGACACACCAATACATAGGATGAACTCAGACACACAATAAGATGCTGTACAGGCTAGAATGAGACACAGAGAACAACACAGGAACCAGACAGAAAAATGCACAGACTGCAGCTAGAAATACAGAACAGCACATGCATGGAATCAGACAGAACAATATACAGGCTGGAAGCAGACAAACAGAACAATAAACAGATTGCATCCAGACAGAACAATGCACAGACGGAAATCAGAGACACAGAAGGTGACACTGATTTGAATAAATACACAGAACAATACACATCCTTCAACTTGACAGGGAGAACCGTACAGAGACTGGAACCAAATGCACAGTAAAATACATAGACTAGAATGAGATTATGATAACATTATGCAGAGTGGAATCTGACAGAACATTACACGGACTGGAACCAGACATGTAGAACAAATCATGGACCAGGACAAACACAGCAATCAATTCAGAGACTGGAACCAGACAGAACAATGACCAAACTAGAACCTAACAGGAAAACATACAGACTGGAATCAGACACACAGACCAAGACACAAACTGGAAGCAGACGTACAGGGCAAGACACAGACTGAAAGCAGACATACAGAGCAATATACAAACTAGAAGGAGACATGCAGAGCAATACACAGACTGGGAGCAGACACAGAGAGCAATGTACAGACTGAACGCAGACTCAGAACAATACACAGACTGGAAGCAGACACACAGAACGATACACAGACTGGAAGCAGATATACAGGCTGGAACAAGACACAGAACAATGCACAGTGTGTAACCAGAGGGAACAATATGTAGAATGAAAGCAGATACACAGACCATAACCAGCTGAGGAACAATAGCCAGACTGGAAGCATGCACACAGAAAAATAAATAGATTGACGCACAGAAGAATACACAGACTGATCCCGACGTCCGGAGCAAAACACAAATTGAAACAGACGGGACAGCAAACAAGAAACAGACTTGGATCTTTCAGAAAATGAGGACTACGCTGACTGGAACTAGACACAAAGGACAATTTACAGACTGGAAACAGACAGAACAATACACAGACTAGAAGCAGAGACATAGACCAATGCACATACTGGAAGCAGACACACAGAGCAATACACAGAGAGAAAGCAGACTCACAGAAAAGCCCAAAGATGGGAACAGGCACAGAGAACAAGACACAGACTGGAAGGATATTTGCAGAACAACCCAGAAAAATACATGGATTGGAATTAGACACACAGATCAATACACTGACTGGAAGCAGACATGCCATGCAATAAACAGACTGGAAGCAGACCCATAGAGCAATTCACAAATTGAAAACAGATACACAGAGCAATACACAGACTGGAAGCAAGCACACAGAGCAATACACAGACTGGAAGCAGGTACATAGAGCAATATACAGATTAAAAGCAGGCACACAGAACATTACACAGACGGAAACCATACATACAGAGGAATGCACAGACTAAATGCGGCCCCACTGAATAATGCACAAACATGAAACAGACACACAGAATAATATGGAGCCAAATACCAGGCTGAAAAATACACAGAGTGTAACCAGATAGAACAATATGCAGAGTGGAAGCAGACATACAGAACAATACACAGACTGGATGCATACACACAGGAAAATACACACTGACACACAGAAGAATATATAGAATGATCCTGATATCCAGAGCAAATCACAAATTAGAACCAGATGGACAGCAGACAATCATTCAGACAATGAGGAATATGGGGACTGGAACCAAACCCAAAGGACAATACACAGACTGCAGACAGGAACACAGCACAATGCACAGAATGGAATCACACACACAAAACAATACACAGATTAGAAGCAGACACACAGAGCAATACACAGTCTGGAAGCAGACACAAAGAAGAACACATAACAACAGGAAACAGACAGAAGGAGCAATACACCAACAGAAAAAATGATATATGAACAATACACAGGCTGAAATCAGATACGCAGAACAATGTGCAGACTACTCTGAGTCACACAGAAAAGTACACAATCTGGAGTCAGACAGAGTAATACATAGACTGCAGACACGAGCACAGAACAATACACAGAATGGAATCAAACACAACAAATTGGATCCAGACACAGTGAACAACATACTGCAAAAACAGATACAGACAAAATGGAGATTGGGACAAGACCCACACAGGAATGCACAACTGGAACAAGACAGAAAAATACATGGATTACAATTAGACACGCAGAATAAAACACAGACTGGAACCAGATATAGCACAATACACAGACTAGGAAAAGACACATAGAATAATGTACACTCAAGAACCAGACAGAACATAATGCAGAATGGAAGCAGACACACAGGACAATACACAGATTGGAATCATATACACAGATAATTATACAGGCTGATCCCAATATCCAGAGCAATAAACAAATTGGAACCAGACAAACAAGACACAGACTGAGTCATCCAGGCAATGAAGAATATATTGACTGGAAGCAGACACAGAGGACAATACAAAGACTGGAAGCAGACACACAGAACAATACACAGACTGGATGCAGACATACATGACAATGCACAGACTGGAAGCAGACAAACAGGGCAACACACAGACTGGAAGCAGACATACAGGACAATACACAGACTGGAACCAGGCAAACAGGAAAACGTACAGACTGGAAGCATGTATACAGGACAATACACAGACTGGAAGCATACAAACACAGAGCAATACACAGACTGGAAACAGACATACAAAACATACACAGACTGGAATTGACAGACAGGGCAGTACGCAGACTGGAAGAAGACAAACAGGACAATGCACAGACAGGAACCAGATACACAGGACAATACACAGGTTAAAAGCAGGCATACAGGACAATACATAGACTGGAAGCAGACACACAGACAGTAAACAGACCAAAAGCAGACACACAGGACAATCTGTAGACTGGAACCAAACACACAGGACAATACACAGGTTGGAAGCATTCATACAGGACAATACATCATCTGGAACCAGACACACAGGACAGTACACAAACTGGAGGCAGGCATACAGGACAATGCACAGACTGGAAGTAGACTTACAGAACAACACAGACTGGAAGCAGACACAGAGGACAATACGCAGACTGGAAGCAGACATAAAGGTGAATGCACAGACTGGGAGCAGACACACTGGAAAATATACAGGTTGGAAGCAGGCATACAGAACAGTACAGGAACTGAAAGCAGACACTCAGGACAGTACACAGACTGGAAGCAGACAGACAGGAAAATACACAGACTGGAGCCAGATACACAGGGCAATACACAGACTAGAACCAGACATACAGGACAATACATACACTGAAAGCAGACACACAGGACAATACACAGACTGCAACCACATACACAGGGCAATACATAGGTTGGAGGCAGACACATGAGACAATATACAGACTGGAACCATATACATTGGACAATTCACAGGTTGGAAGCATACACACGGGACAATACACAGATTGGAAGCAGACACACAAGACAATACACAGACTGGCACCACAGACACAGGACAACACACAGGTTGGAAGCAGACACACGGGACAATACACAGACTGGAACCACATACACAGGACAATACACAGACTGAAAGTAGACACACATGTTAGTACACAGACTGGAAGCAGACTTATAGGACATTACACAGATTGGAACCAGATACACAGGGCAGTACATAGACTGGAACCAGATATACAGGACAATACACAGGTTGGAAGCAGGTGTACAGGGCAATTCACAGACTAGAAGCAGACACGCAGGTTAGTACACAGACTGGAAGCTGACTTATAGGACAATACATAGACTGGAACCAGGTACACAGGACGGAACACAGGCTGGAAGCAGACATACAAAACAGTCCACTAGCTGGAACCAGACATACAGAACAATACACAGACTGGAAGCAGACACACTGGACAATCCACAGACTCAAAGCAGACATACAAAGGCAATACACAGACTGGAAGCAGACACACAGGATAGTACACAAGACAAAACATTCCAAAGACTGGAACCAGATAGGCACCAAGTATTACACAGACTGGAATCAGATATATAGGATAATACACAAAATGTAACCAGTCACACAAAGAACAATATGCAGGCTGGAATTAGACACAGAGAACAAAGTGCAGACTGAAATAAGACAGAAAAATACATAAACAAGAATCAGGCACACATTCGGATCAATTACAGACTGGAAACTGACACATAGAACAATGCATAAATTGGAAAAGACACATTAACAGATTGGACCAAGAAACATGGACCAATACACGGGCTGGAACCAGATACACCGAAAAAATACAGACTGGAATGAGACACAGAGAACAACACATAGACTGAAAGCAGACAGAACACCAAGGAAGGGCTTCACGAATGGAGCCGAGACTGAGAGGTGGGCATGATGCAATATTGTAGAGAGGCTGGCAGGCCCTGTTGAAGGAGCTGATGATCGAGGGATAATATTTTGGGTAGTGCAGAAACATTGACTAGGCATCATGGAAGGGGTAAGGGTCTGTGAATCTGTTGAGCCTCTCTCCGTCAAGGATAAAATCCGATTCATTGGTCTCTTAACAAGCCTCAAAGGTCCAAAGGGTGCGCAAGTCACTTGACACCTTGAGTTCTGAGGAAGGGCAACTTGACCTGAAAAATCAACTCTGATTTCTCTCCATGGATGCTGCCAGAGCTGCTAAGCTTTGCCAGCAATTTCAGTTTTTGTTTGAGAACAGGACACAGACTGGATCATGTCAGAATAGTACACAGATTGGAACCAAACACAGAGAACAATACAGAGAATAGAACAAGACACAGTGAACAATGAGGATTGTGGAATCAGACAGAACAATTTGCAGTCTTCGTACGGGTACATTAACCAGTACACAGCAAAGAAGCAGACATATACAACAATACACAGACTGGAACCAGCCAAATAGAGCAATACACAGACTGGAACCAGATACACCGAACAAATACAGAGATGAGAAAAGACATACAGGTTACATGCAGATTGGAACTTGAAACACAGAACAACACAAGGCTGGACCCCGATATACAGAACCACAGACTACAGTGAGTCACAGTGAAAAATACACAATCCGGAGCCAGACAGAAAAATGCGCCGAGTGTAACCAGACAGAACAGGAACATAGAACAGTACACAGACTGGACCCAGACACACAGAACAATACAGCCTGCAAAAAAATATATAAACAACACGCAGATTGGAACCCAGACACTCACAACAGTACACATACTGAAGCCAGACACTCTCAGGAATGGAGAGACTGGAAGCAGACACATACAGTAATACCGACAGTAATCAGACACGAAGAAAAATACTCAAACTGTAAATAGGCGGACCAAATCATACACAGGCTAAAAACATACTCAGAATAATTTACAGACTAGAAGCAGACACACAGAACAATACATAGACTGGAACCAGATACAGCAATGCACAGAGAGGGAAAAGGTATGCAGGAAAAAAATACATGGACTCGAATCAGAAAGAACAATGGATAGACAGGACCCACACAATGAACACAGCTTCTACTGACTGCAAGCATATACACAGACCAATGCACATACTGTTCCAGAAACAGCTTACAAACCAGACAGACACGAACCAAGACACAGAATGGAAACCTTCAGAAAATGAGGAATGCACAGACTGGAACCTAACACACAGGACAATACACAGACGAAAAACAGACAGAACACTACAGAGACAGAAACCAGACAATACACTACATAGAGAGGAATCAGCCAGAACAATGTGTAGACAGGAACCAGACACACTGGACAGTACACTAACTGGAACCACACATACAGGACAATACACCAACTGGAACCATACACAGTGCAGTACACCAACTGGAAGCTTGCACAGGACAGTGCACCAGCTGGAACCAGACACCCAGGACAGTACAGCAACTGGAACGAGACACGCAGGACAGTACACCAACTGGAACCAGACACCCAGGACAGTACATCAACTGGAAGCAGAACACTGGACAGTAAACCAACTGGAACCAGACATGCAGGACAGTACACCAACTGGAAGCAGAACACTGGACAGTAAACCAACTGGAACCAGACATGCAGGACAGTACACCAACTGGAGCCAGACACAAGAACAGTACACCAACTGGAACCAGACACAGAGGACAGTACAGCAACTGGAAGCAGAACACAGGACAGTACACTAACTGGAACCATACACAATGCAGTACACCAACTGGAATCTTGCACAATTGTTTTTAACCAGTTTTTACCTACTTACACAGTACAGTACATCAACTGGAAGCAGACACACAGGATAATACACCAACTGGAACCTGACACACAGGACAGTACATCAACTGGAAGCAGACACAAAGGATAATACACCAACTGGAACCTGACACACAGGACAGTACACTAACTGGAAGCAGACACAAAGGACAATAATCCAACTGGAACCAGACTCTCAGGACAGTACATCAACTGGAACCAGATATACAGGACAGTACATCAACTGGAACCATACACACAAGGCAATACACCGACTGGAACCAGACACATAGGATAGTACTCCCATGGAACCAGACACACAGGACATCTACACCAACTGGAACCAGACACACAGGAGAGTACACCAACTGGAACCAGACTCACGGGAAAGTGCATCAACTACATACAAACACGCAGGTCAATACATCAGCTGGAACAAGGCATACAGGACAGTACATCAAATATAACCAGACATACAGGGCAATACACCCAACTGAAACAAGACACAGGAGAGTACACCAACTGGAAGCACACACACAGGACACTACACGAACTGGAACCAGACACAGAGGACAGTACACCAGCTGGAACCAAACACAATGCAGTACACCAACTGGAACCTTGCACAATTGTTTTTACCTAGTTTTTACCTGCTTTAACAGGACAGTACACCAACTGAAAGCAGACACACAGGACAGGACAGCAACTGGAACCAGAAACGCAGGACAGTACACCAACTAGAAGCAGAACACAGGACAGTACACCAACTGGAACCATACACATTGCAGTACAAAAACTGGAACCAGACACACAGGACAGTACACCAACTGGAAACAGACACAGAGGACATGTACACCAACAGAAATGAGACACACAGGACAGTACACCAACTGGAAACAGACACGCAGGACAGGACACCAACTGGAAACAGAAATACAGGACAGTACACCAACGGAAACCAGACACATAGGACAGTACACCAACCGGAAGCAGACACGGTGCATGCACAAATTGGAACCTTGCAAAGTACAGTACATTAACTGGAACCAATCTCACAGGACAGTACGCCAACTGGAACCAGATACAGGCCACAGTACACCAACTGGAACCAGAACACAGGACAGTACACCAACTGGAACCAGACACAGACGACAGTACACCAACTGGAACCAGACACAGACGACAGTACACCAACTGGAACCAGAACACAGGACAGTTCACCAACTGGAACCAGACACGCAGGACAGTACACCAGCTGGAACCAGACACACAGGACAATACACCAACTACAACCAAACTCACAGGACAGTACGCCAACTGGAACCAGATACAGGCCACAGTACACCAACTGGAACCAGAACACAGGACAGTACACCAACTGGAACCAGACACAGACGACAGTTCACCAACTGGAACCAGACACGCAGGACAGTACACCAGCTGGAACCAGACACACAGGACAGTACACCAACTGGAACCAGACACACAGGACAAGACACACAGGACAGTACACCAACTGGAACCAGACACACAGGACAGTACACCAACTGGAACCAGATACGCAGGACAGTACATCAACATAAACCACACACACAGGGCAGTACCCCAACTGGAACCAGACACACAGGACAGTACACCACTGGAACCAGACACACAGGACAGTACACCACTGGAACCAGACACACAGGACAGTACACCACTGGAACCAGACACACAGGACAGTATATCAACTGGAACCAGACACACAGGACAGAACACCAACTGGAACCAGACATGCAGGACAGTACACCACTGGAACCAGACACACAGGACAGTATATCAACTGGAACCAGACATGCAGGACAGTATATCAACTGGAACCAGACTCACAGGACAGTACACCAACTGGAACCAGACATGCAGGACAGTATATCAACTGGAACCAGACACACAGGACAGAACACCAACTGGAACCAGACATGCAAGACAGTATATCAACTGGAACCAGACACACAGGACAGAACACCAACTGGAACCAGACATGCAGGACAGTATATCAACTGGAACCAGACACACAGGACAGTACATCAACTGGAATCATACATAGTGCAGTACACCAACTGGAACCTTGCACAGGACAGTACACCAACTGGAACCAGACACACAGGGAACTACATCAACTGCAGCCAGTAACACAGGACAATACACCAATTGGAACCAAACACACAGGACAGTATACCACCTGGAACCAGAACACACAGGACAGTACACCAACTGGAACCAGACACAGGACAGTACACGAACTGGAACCAGACAGACAGGACAATACATCAACTGGAACAAGACACACAGCACAGTACACCAACTGGTACCAAACACACAGGAGAGTAGGCCAACTGGAACCAGCATCCAGGGAACAGGAGAATCGACGTTTCGGGCATAAGCCCTTCTTCAGGAAGGGCTTATGCCTGAAGAAGGGCTTATGCCCGAAACGTCGATTCTCCTGTTCCCTGGATGCTGCCTGACCTGCTGCGCATTTCCAGCAACACATTTTCAGCTCTGATCTCCAGCATCTGCAGACCTCACTTTCTCCCCAACTGGAACCAGACTCATAGGACAGTACATCAACTACTACCAAACACACAGGGCAAGGCACCAACTGGAACCAGACACACAGGACATGTATACCAACTGGAACCATACACATTGCAATTCACCAACTGGAACCTTGCACAGGACAGTACAGCAACTACAACCAAACGCAGAGGAAAATACACCAACTGGAACCAGACACACAGGAGAGTACACCATCAGGAACCAGACACACAGGACAGGACACCAACTAGAAGCAGAACACAGGACAGTACACCAACTGGAACCAGACACGCAGAACAATACACCAACTGGAACCATACACATTGCAGTACAAAAACTGGAACCAGACACACAGGCCAGTACACCAACTGGAATCATACATAGTGCAGAACACCAACTGGAAACTTGCACAGGATAGTACACTAACTGTAACCAGACACAGAGGACAGTACATCAACTGGAACCAAACACACAGGACAATACACCAACTGGAACCAGACGTACAGGACAATACACCAACTGGAACCAGACGTACAGGACAATACACCAACTGGAACCAGACACACAGGACAGTACATCAACTGGAACCAGACATACAGGACAATACACCAACTGGAACCAGACACACAGGACATGTATACCAACTGGAACCATACACATTGCAATTCACCAACTGGAACCTTGCACAGGACAGTACAGCAACTACAACCAAACGCAGAGGAAAATACACCAACTGGAACCAGACACACAGGACATGTATACCAACTGGAACCATACACATTGCAATTCACCAACTGGAACCTTGCACAGGACAGTACAGCAACTACAACCAAACGCAGAGGAAAATACACCAACTGGAACCAGACACACAGGACATGTATACCAACTGGAACCATACACATTGCAATTCACCAACTGGAACCTTGCACAGGACAGTACAGCAACTACAACCAAACGCAGAGGAAAATACACCAACTGGAACCAGACACACAGGACA
>NW_025213635.1:0-6009 GCF_004010195.1 Chiloscyllium plagiosum | reverse complement strand
GCACCCGAACCATATCCCTCCAAACCCCTCATATTCATATACCCAACCAGATGCCTTTTAAATGTTGCAATTGTAACAGCCTCCACTACTTCCTCTGGCAGCTCATTCCATACACGTACCACTCTCTGCATGACACAAAGTTTCTCCTTAGGACTCTTTTATATCTTTCCCCTCTCACCTTAAACCTATGTCCTGTAGTTCTGATCTTCCCCACCGCAGGGAAAAGACTTTGTCTATTTATCCTATCCATGCCCCTCATGATTTTATAAACTCTATAAGGTCACCCCTCATCCTCCAACGCTCCAGGGAAAACAGACCTAGCCTATTCAACCTCTCCCTATAGCTCAAATCCTCCAACCCTGGCAACATCCTTGTGAATCTTTTTCTGAACCCTTTCGAGTTTCACAACATCTTTCTGATAGGAAGGAGACCAGAATTGCACACAATATTCCAACAGTGGCCTAACTAATGTCCTGTAGAGCCGCAATATGACATTGCAACTCCTGTACTCAATACTCTGACCAATAAAGGAAAGCATACCAAATACCTTCTTCACTATCCTATCAAAATTCAAAAATTTAACAAAAGACGATAAGACCATAAGACATAGGTGCAGAAATTAGGCCAATCAGCCCATCGAGTCTGCTCTGCTATTCAATCATGTTACACTTCTCAACCCTATTCTCCCACTTTCTCCCCGTTACCCTTGATCCTCTTTACAATCAAGAACCTAACTAACTCCGTCTTAAAGATATTCAGTGACCTGTCCTCCATAGCCTTCTGTGGTAGTGAATTCCATAGATTTATCACCCTCTGCCTGAAGACATTTCTCCTTATCTCCATTCGAAAAGGTCTTCCCTTTACTCTAAGGTTGTGCCCTCAGGTCCCCATCTCCCTCACCAACTAAAACATCTTCTGAATGTCCACTCTGCTCAAGCCATTCAGTATTCTGTATGTTTCAGTTAGATCCCCCCTCATCCTTCTAAACTCCATTGAGTACAGGCTCAGTATCCCCAAACATTCCTCAAATGTTAAGCTGTCTGTTCCTAGGACCATTCTCGTGAATCTTCTCTGAACACAGCCCAGGGTCAGTACAATCTTCTTGAAACATAGGGCTCAAAGCTATCCGCAATACTCCAAATCAGGGCTGGCTGGAGCGTTATAGAGCCTCAGAAATACATCCTGCTTTTATATTCAAGTCCTCTTGAAATAAATGCCATCATTGCATTTGCTTTCCTAACTACTAATTCAACAAAATATTCAAACTATTGCTTGCATTTTGTGTCTGCTGTTTATTTTCCAAACAAGAGGTCAGCAAATTGACATCACCAACCTCACTACATATTAAGGAATTATGATTGACTCAAAATCTGTGCAATGCTTACCATATGAAATGCACTTTCATATTTTCAAATCTCAGTGTGGGTCACAACCTAATTTAAGAAAAAATGAAGTCTCCTTTTTAACACAGGCATGAAGAAGTAATTCTTCTCTCAGAGAGTTGTTAGCATTTCCAATTCACAGCCTCAAAGAGCAATTGAGGCTGAGTCATTGAATATATTCAAAGCTGCATTAGATTTGTTTCATCTGCAAAGGAATCAATGCTTATGGGGGCAGACAGGAAAGTGAAGATCAGATCGCAATCAGATCAATAACGATCTTATTGAAGGCAGAGCAAACTCATGAACTGATGACCCACTCCCTATCTTTTTTACTGTTCTTATATTCAAAAGGACATGGCGTGAGAGTGCCTGGTGCTAGGAAGTTCTACCATCTTTGTATTATCTGGTGCATAATTGAAACATTTATGATGTTTATCAGAGCTTGAGGCCTGTCAAGTGCCTGGGTCCTGATAGACCTCTCTAGGGTCTTAAAAGAAGTGGCTAGTGAGAGAATTGGTACATTGGTTTTTATTTTGCAAAGCTCCCATGATTCTGAGAAGGTCCAATCAGACTGCAAGAAAGTAACAGCACCTCCTTAATTCAAGAAAAGGTAGAGAGACTTACAGCTGTGAATTACAGAACAGTTAGCCCTAACCTTTGTCATTAGGAAACCATCAGAAGTTATTATTAAAGAAGGTATAGCAGGGCGCTTTAGTTATGTTCAAGATAATCAGGCAGAGTCACCTGATTTTGTGAAAGGAAAATCATGTTTGGCCAATCTATTGGAGCTCCTTGATGAGGGGACATGTGCTATGGATAAAGGGGAATTAGTGGATGTACTGATTTCCAGAAGATGTTTAATAAAATGCCACAACAAAGTTTAAATAAAATTATCAAAATGTTCATGACACAGTGACAGTATATCAGAACAGATAAAAAATAAATGGTTTAGCAGGGAGCAGAGTGCAAGCTTAATTGGGTCTTTTTCAGGTTGACATGATATATCAAGTAGTGTGCCATGCTGGGACTTCAACTGTGTACCATTTGTGTAAATGACTTAGATGAAAAGACAGAAGGCATGGCTACCAAATTTGCTTACGACATGAAGATAGGCAGTGTGTACCATCGACAAACTGACATCACAAAAAATCATCAATGCTGCTTCTCAGACAGCAGCTTTCAAACCCATGACCTCTCCCATCCAGAAGGACCAGGGCAGTAGATACATGGGAATATCATGATCTGCAAGCTCTCTGCTATCCCACTCAACATCCTGACTTAGAAATAAATCATCCTTCCTTCCCATTACTGCAGGAAATCTTGGAACGCAGTCTTTAACATTACTGTGGGTGTACCTAGACCAAATGGACCAAATTCCAGAAGGAAACTCACTACCATCTCATGGGCAATAAATGCTGGCCCAACAAATGGAACCCATACATCCCAAATGAATAAGAAAAAGTTGTGAAGAGGACATAAGGAGGTTACAAAATGATACAGATAGGCAAACATTAATGGGCAAAGGGGAGTATAATGTGAGAAAATGTGAAAATTTCTATTAGCAGGAAGTATTATGAAGGAGATAGACGGATTTTTAATTAATCCTGGGTTGTAAGGTTATGGAGGTGAAGCCAAAATAAGATCAGCCATGACCATATCAAATGGTGTAGTCGTCTCAAGAGACTGAATGACCCATTTTTGCCCCTAGTTCTTATGTGCTAATTAAAAAAGGGCATTTTATTGGGATGGTCAGAAATTGCAGAGCTCTAAGATGCAGAGGATTCTGGATATCCCAGTACATCAGTCACAAAATGGTAGTATGCAGGTGCAGCAAGTAATTGGGAACATTGGAATGCTATCATTTGTTTCAAGGGAAATTCGTTAGGTAGGTCAATCATGCTCGGTTTTAATCTTCTGTGAGCACCTTACTAGCAAGGATAGTATTTGTTGCCCATCCCTAACTGCCATTGAATTGATTCCTTTCCTTGCCAAATCACAAGATAGACAACTAGATTGCAGTTTGACTAGAATCACATGTAGGCCAGCAGATTTAATTTCACAAGGACATTAATAAACCAGACACACTTTTATGACTATCAATGATTGTTGCAAGGGTCACCATAATTGTGACTAGCTTTTAATTCCAGACTTATTAACAAAATTCAAATTCCACCGACTGCCATGTTGGGATTTGAGACCATGTCACCAAAGTGTTAGTCTGGACCTCTGAGTTATTAGATAGTAAAGATGGTATTCTGCCACCATCTCCCCATGCAGGACCCTGGTGAGACTACAGCCGGAATACTGTGTGTGTTGGCCATTGTTATTTTTTAAAGAAGAATGTAAGTACATCGGAAACAGTTCAGAGAAGGTTCACCAGACTAGCACTTGGAATTGGTGGTGGGGGAGAAATGGAATCTTATAAGACTCAGTGGGACAGGCTCAGCTTGCATTGCTGGAATTAGATCTGACTTGATTAAAAGGTATAAGGCTCTGAGAGGTTTTTGACAGGTTGGAAATGGAGAGGATGTGTCTTCTTATTTGCATATCAAGAAGTGGAATCACTGTTTAAAAGTAAGGGCTTACCCTTTTAAAAGAGATTAGACAAAAAAAAATCTACCATGGGTCTTCGGAACTCCCTTCCTGAGAATGTGGTGCAAACAGAGGACTTGTATATATTTAAGTTAAAGGTGGATAGACTCTTGTTAAGCAAAGGGGTGAAAGGGCATGAGGGTGAGGCAGGAATGTGGACTTGTGGTTGCTATCAGATCAGCTGTGATCTGATTAAATGGTAGAGCTAGTTTGATGGGCTGAATGTCTTACACTTGCTCTTACTTCAGAGGATCTAGAGATGCAGTTGTCTGGAATTCATTTAAATATATTGAGAGAGGACTTACTCTTGGCGATTATCTTGACAATTAGGATTTATTATCATGAAACAAAGCATTGCTAGCATGCATTTGAGGAGCTGCCTCCTAAATCTGATTGAATTATTGCCAGGAAGTAAGGGAGAAAATAAAGTTACTGCCAGGTACGATCGGACACTACAGCTCACATATTTTGATATTGTCAGTCGCAAAAACTACATAAATCACTGGGTTGGATCTTACTCTTTTTCGCTAAATGCCAGTTGTGTTGAATTATTTTGGAAGGTTTCTTGGTGCAAGGCTTTGAAAGATTTCTCATCCCACTCCTCCATTCTTCCATACCTCCACAGCCAAGGTGTCCCTCCTATTTGATTTTAACCCCATCTTGCCTTGTACCATACTTGGATGAATTCATCACTTAGTAGAAATCTGCCGAAAGACTAGCAGGACAAGCTGTCATTTCATAGCTGACTCTCTCTATAATGGGCAGTTGTTCTGAAGCTATCAGAAGATGGAGCTACGATTCTCCAGCAGGCACCTTGGGGTCCAATGGAGGAAGTAGTGGTGAGAGGAGGAGTATCCTGCTCCCAGAGCAGCAGGAGAGGAGGCCAGGACAGTTGAACATGGCTTCCTGGTCTGAAATCTCCACCAGGGTCACTGCAGTCCCAGTAATGCAGAGGAACAGCCATTAAGTGCTATAAGAAGGTCAATGACCTTGCTTCCTTTGCCAGCATTAGTGCCACACTTTTGTCTCTGCTACCAAACCCACCTCCCACCAAGACTCATGCTCTATCTCTATCACTTCAATCAGTCATTTTCATTCCCCTCCAAATCTGTCACACCACCAACGCTCCAGTCTCCTCACTCACTCTGGACCCCTCACTACATTTCCTCCACCAACACCAGCACAGTTCTACTCAGTATCATCTCACTCAATCCGTCTCCTTCTCTCACTCTCAGGAGTCAGCCCCACAATAAGGCAGGTGGAGGCCTGCCTGATGTTATGCTCCCTTCTGCTTTATGGAATACAGTCCTGTCCCTCTCTGGACCTGTCGAAGGAGCAGTGCTCTGAAAGCTAGTGTTTTCAAATAAACCCGATGGACTATAACCTGATGTTGTGTGTGTTTTGACCCTCTTAGGGGAAAACCAGAATTGTTCCTATGGGGATGCTGAGAAATCCATGTTGCACCAATTAAGTCAAACCCATTCTCCATTTCACTGTAACTCTCACAGCAACCCCACCATCAATATCATTCATTGTACACTACTTCAAACCAATGGCCATGATGCTTTTTCTCTTTTGTGTGTGAAAGGTACCAGCGGGATACCTATGACTTTTGTGGTGAAACAGCCACTGCTGCCAGTAGCTGCCTAGTGGTACCATTGATGGACTATCAACCCAAGTAGGGTCTGGGTTCAAATCCCGCTGTGGCAGATGGTGGAATTTAAATTCAATAAAAAATATCTGGAGTTACAAGTCTAACAATGATCATGAAATGATTTTATTTTCAGAAAACCCATTTGGTTCACTAGGGAAGGAAACTGCCATCCTTACCTCATCTGGTCAACATGTGACTCCAGACCCATAGCAATTTGATTGACACTTAACTGCCCTCTGGACAATTAGGGACAAGCAATAAATGCCGCCTGTCCAGCGATGCCCTCATCCTGTGAATAAGTAAAGAAAGAAAAACCACCAAAAAACCACCAGAAGCCATTTTCTCGACCTCTGAGGACAAAGGGACTGAGGCCTTGGGGGG
>NW_025213634.1:23999-34741 GCF_004010195.1 Chiloscyllium plagiosum | reverse complement strand
TTCAATCAAACAAATAGCACACATTTAAATCATGAATCAAACTGCAATTGTCAATTCATTGAATACAGCTACACATTCATTCAATGTCACAAGCTTCACACATTGTCTCAATCAACTGCACAAGTTCACTCCAGCAACTTAACTGCCCGTCTTAATTCAATGAGTAGAGCTTTTCTCCTTCATTCAATGTGACAAGCTCACCGTTTCGATTTAACAAAACAAACTACATTCATTGAATCATTGAATCAATGAATCAAACAGTATTAATGGAGTCAATCAAACAAACTTAACTCATTTACTTCGTGAATCAAACTGCACCCATTCATTCAACGAAATGCACGGTATGTGTTAATTAAAAGAGAAGAGGTCCAGCCATTTATTCATCGCCACGAGCAAAACGCAGTCATTCAAAGAACCAACCTGCACTTATTTTTTCAATGATAAAGACTGCACGTCTTAATTAAATGAGTAGAGCTTCCTCATTCATTCAATGGCTCAAGCTTAATGCTCATTAAATGAAACAAACTGCGTTTATTGAATCATTGAAGCAAACAACAATCATTGATTCTCAGAATCAACCCTTATTCCTTATTTCAATTGGACAAACCTATCTCCCTTATTTAGTGAACCTAACTGCAAAGGTTGATTCGATGAAAGAGGCTGCACTTGTCAATACAATGAATAGAGCGACTCTCATTCAATCAGTAGGTCAAGCTTTCAGCTTTCATTCAATGTATCAAACTACATTCAATGAATCATTGAATCAAACTGCAATAATTGATTCAATGAATCAAACCTTATTCCTTCTTTCAATCGAACGCACCTAACTCACTTATTTAAGGAATCTTACTAGACTCGTTCATTCAATGAAACAGAGTGCACATGATAAGTCGTTCATTCGTTCGTACACTCATTCGTTCAAAGCCACAATCTTAAGGCATTGATTCAATCAAACAAATAGCACACAATTAATTCATGAAGCAAACTGCAATTCTCAATTCAATGAATACAGTTACTCATTCATTCAATGTCACAAGATACACATTGTTTCAATCAGACTGCACACATTAACCTCATGAACCAAACTGCAAGTGTTAATTGAATGAGTAGAGCTTCTCACATTCTGTCAATGTGTCAAGCATACCGTTTTCATTTAACAAAACAAACTGCATTCATTGAATCATTGAATCAAACTTCAATCATTGATTCAGTGAATCAAACCTTATTCCTTGTTTCAATCGAACAAGTTAACTCACTTATTTAGCAAATCCTACTGCACCCATTCATTCAATGAAATGCACTGTATGTCATTAATAAAAGACTAGAGCTCCGGCCATTCATTCAATCCAACGAGCAAAACGCTTTCATTCAATTGAGCAAACTGCACTCATTTATTCAAAGATGCAGACCACGTCTTAATTGAATGAGTATAGCTTTTCACCTTCATTCAATGGGTCAAGCATAAGGCTTTCATTCAGTGTAACAAACTGCATTTATTGAATCATTGAATCAAACTACAATCATTGATTCAATGTATCAAACCTTATTCATTGTTTCAATCGAACAAACTTAATCTCGTCGCTCGTGAATCCTTCAACACTCAATCAATCAGACAGCACATGATAATTTAATGAGTAGAGGTACTCTCATTCGTTCAAAGCCACAAGCTTAACGCATTGATTCAATCAAACACATTGCACACATTTAGTGCATGATATAAACTGCACCTGTTCATTCAATGAGTAGAGCTCTTCTCTTTCATTCAATGACCCGTGCTTAACGCTTTGCTTCAATGAAACAACTTGCATTCATTCATTCATTGATTCATATTTCAATCATTGAATCAAAGAAACAAACGTAATTCATTGATTTAATTGTACAAACTTCACTCATTTGTGGATTTGACTGCATTCATGCAATTAATGAATCAAACTGCAAACATTCATTCAATGAGGGACACTGCAAGTCCTATTCCAATGAATCTAGCTTTTTCCATTCATTCAACGAAAGAACTGCACGCTTTCATTCAATGATACAAACTGCATGCATTCATGAATCCAACTACATTCATTGAATCATTGAATCAATGAATCAAACAGTATTAATGGAGTCAATCAAACAAACTTAACTCATTTACTTCGTGAACCAAACTGCACTCATTCATTCAACGAAATGCACTGTATGTGTTAATTAAAAGAGTGGAGGTCGGGCCATTTATTCAACGCCACGAGCAAAGCGCATTCATTCAAAGAATGACCACTTTCATTCAATGAAACCAACTGCATAATTGAATCAAACTGCAATCATCGAGTGTTTGATTCACGAAGTAAATGAGTTAAGTTTGTTTGATTGAATCCAATAATACTGTTTGATTCATTGACTCAAACTGCACCAATTCATTCAACGAAATGCACTGTAAGTGTTAATTAAAAGAGTGGAGGTTCGGCCATTCTTTCAAAGCCACGAGCAAAACACATTCATTGAAACTGCACTTATTTATTCAATGATAAAGACTGCACGTCTTAATTAAATGAGTAGAGCTTCCCTCATTCATTCAATGGCTCAAGCTTAATGCTCATTCAATGAAACAAACTGCATTTATTGAATAATTGAATCAAACTACAATCATTGATTCAATGAATCAACCCTTATTCCTTGTTTCAATTGGACAAATCTTTCTCCCTTATTTAGTGAACCTAACTGCAAAGATTCATTCGATGAAAAAGGCTGCAGTTGTCAATACAATGAATAGAGCGACTTTCATTCAATCAGTAGGTCAAGCTTTCAGCTTTCATTCAATGAAACAAACTGTATTCATTGAATCATTGAATCAATGAATAATTGATTCAATGAATCAAACCTTAATGAAGTAAGATGGGCAGTTTGGTTCATGGATTGGACGTGTGCAGTTTGATTGAGACAATGTGTGAAGCTTGTGACATTGAGCGAATGAGAGTAGCTGTATTTATTAAATTGCAGTTTGTTTCATGAATTAAATGTGTGCAATTTGTTTGATTGAAGCAATGCCTTTGTGGCATTGAACGAATGAGAGTAGCTGTATTCCTTGTTTCAATCGAACATACCTAACTCACTTATTTAGTGAATCTTACTAGACTCGTTCATTCAATGAAACAGACTGCACATGATAAGTCGTTCATTCGTTTGTACACCCATTCGTTCAATGCCACAATCTTAAGGCATTGATTCAATCAAACAAATAGCACACGTTTAATTCATGAAGCAAACTGCAATTCACTCCATCAACCAAACTGCCCGTCTTAATTCAATGAGTAGAGCTTCTCTCATTCATTCAATGTGTCAAGCTCACCGTTTTCATTTAACAAAACAAACTGCATTCATTGAATCATTGAATCAAACTCCAATCATTGATTCAGTGAATCAAACCTTATTTGTTGTTTCATTCGAACACACTTAATTCACTTATTTAGTGAATACAACCACACTCAATGAAACAGTTTGCACATGATAATTCTAAGAATAGAGGTACTCTCATTCGTTCAATGCAACAAGCTTAAGGCATTGATTCAATAAACCAAATTGCACACATTTAATTCATGAGCAAACTGCATTTCTCAATTCAATGAATACAGCTACTCATTCATTCAATGGCACAAGTTACACGCATTGTCTCTAACAAACTGCACACGTTCACTCCATCAACCAAACTGCCCGTCTTAATTCAATGAGTAGAGCTTCTCTCATTCATTCAATGTGTCAAGCTCACCGTTTTCATTTTATAAAACAAACTGCATTAATTGAATCATTGAATCAAACCACAATCATTGATTCAATGAATCAAACCTTATTCATTGTTTCAATCGAACAAATTAACCCACTTATTTAGTGAATCCCAGTAAACTCAATCAAACAGATAATTTAATGAGTAGAGGTACTCTCATTCGTTCAATGCCACAAGCTTAACGCTCTTGGTTCAATCAAACAAATTGCACACATTCAATTCATCAAGCAAACTGCAATTGTCAATTCAATGAATACAGTTACTCATTCTTTTTTTTAGGTTACCTACAGTGTGGAAACAGGCCCTTCGGCCCAACAAGTCCACACCGCCCCGCCGAAGCGCAACCCACCCATACCCCTACATTTACCCCTTACCTAAGACTATGGTCAATTTAGCATGGCCAATTCACCTGACGTGCACTTCTTTGGACTGTGGGAGGAAACCGTCGCACCAGGAAGAAACCCACGCAGACACGGGGAGAACATGCAAACTCCACACAGTCTGTCGGCTGAGGCGGGAATTGAACACGGGTGTCAATGTCACAAGCTACCCAGACTGCACACATTTACCAAATTGCAAGTGTTAGTTGAATGAATAGAGCTTCTCTCATTAATTCAATGTGTCAAGCTCACCGTTTTCATTTAAGAAGACAAACTGTATTCGTTGAAACATTGAATCAAACTCCAATCATTGATTCAGTGAATCAAACCTTATTCCTTGTTTCTATCGAACAAACGTAACTCACTTATTTAGTGAATCCTACTGCACTCAATAAAACAGACTGCACATGATAATTCAAAGAATAGAGGTAATCTCATTCGTTCAATGCCACAAGCTTCACGCAATGATTCCATCAAACAAATTGCACACATTTAGTTCATGATGCAAACTGCATTTCTCAATTTCATTCAATTTCACAAGCTTAACACATTGTCTCAATCAAATTGCACACATTCACTCCATGAACCAAACTGCAAGTCTTAATTCATTGAGTAGAGCTTCTCTCATTCATTCAATTTATAAAGCTTTCATTTAAAGAAACAAACTGCATTCTTGATTCATTGAATCAAACTTTAATGATTGTTTCAATGAATCAAACGTTATTCAATGTTTCAATGAAACAAACTTAGCACGCTTATTTAGTGAATGAAACTGCACACGTTTATTCTATGAAAGAGGCTGCACTTGTTAATTCAAAGAGGTACTCTCATTCGTTCAATGCCACAAGCTTAAGGCATTGATTCAATCAAACGAATAGCAAACATTTAATTCATGAAGCAAACTGCATTTTTTTCAATTTCATGAATACAGTTACTCTCATTCGCTCAATGTCACAAGCTTCACACATTATCTCAATCAACTGCAAACGTTCACTCCACCAACCAAACTGCAAGTCTTAATTCAATGAGTAGAGCTTTTCTCCTTCATTCAATGTGACAAGCTCACCGTTTCGATTTAACAAAACAACCTACATTCATTGAATCATTGAATCAAACTACAATCATTTATTCAATGAATCAAACCTTATTTCTTGTTTCAATCGAACAAACGTAACTCACTTATTTGGTGAATCCTAATGCACCGATTCATTCAATGAAATGCACTGTAAGTCTTTACTAAAAGAGTAGAGCTCCGGCCATTCATTCAATGCCACGAGCAAAACGCATTCATTTAATGGAGCAAACTGCATTTAATTAATGGAGCAAACTGCACTCATTTAATCAAAGATGCAGACCACGTCTTAATTCAATGAGTAGAACATTGCATGAATAAGAGAAGGTCTACTCATTGAATTAAGACGTGCAGTTTGGTTCATGGAGTAAATGTGTGTAATTTGATTGAGACAATGTGTTAAGCTTATGACATTGAATGAACGAGTCGATCTATTCATTAAATTGACAAGTGCACCCTCTTTCATTGAATGAACATTTGCAGTTTGGTTCACTAAATAAGGGTTTGTTCCATAGGTTTGTTCCATTGGAAAAAGCAATAAGGTTTGATTCATTAAATCAATGATTGTAGTTTGGTTCAATGATTCAATAAATGCCGTTTGATTCATTGAATTATAGCATTAAGCTTGACCCATTGAATGAATGAGGGAAGCGCTACTCATTTAATTAAGACGTGCAGTCTGTATCATTGAATAAATAAGTTCAGTTTTTTGATTCATTGAATGAATGCGTTTTGCTCGTGGTATTGAATGAATGGCCGGACCTTCACTCTTTTAATTAACACATACAGTGCATTTCGTTGTATGAATGGGTGCAGTTTGATTCACGAAGTAAATGTGTTATGTTTATTTGATTGAATTCATTAATACTGTTTCATTCATTGACTCAATGATTGCAGTTTGATTCAAAGATTGAATGAATGCAGTTGGTTTCATTGAATGAAAGTGCTAATCTCGAGACATTGAATAAACAAGAAAAGCTTTACTTATTGAATTTACACGTGCAGTCTGTTTCATTTCATGAATGCATACGGTTTTTATCATTGAATGAACGCATGCAGTTTCTTTCATTGAATAAATGGCAAAACCTAGATTCATTGGAATAGGACTTGCAGTGTTCCTCATTGAATGAATGTTCGCAGTTTGATTCATTAATTGCATGAATGCAGTCAAATCCACAAATGAGTGACGTTTGTACAATTAAATCAATGAATTACGTTTGTTTCTTTGAATGAATGATTGAAATATAAATCAATGAATGAATGCAAACAAGTTGTTTCATTGAAGCAAAGCGTTAAGCACGAGGCATTGAATGAAAGAGAATAGCTCTACTCTTTGAATGAACAGGTGCACTTTGTGTTATGCAATAAATGAATGCATTTTGTTTGATTGAATCAATGCGTTAAGCTTGTGCCTTTGAACGAATGACAGAACCTCTACTCATTGAATTATCATGTGCAGTCTGTTTCATTGAATGAACGAGTGTTGTAGGATTCACTAAATAAGTGAGTTACGTTTGTTCCATTGAAACAATGAATAAGGTTTGATTCATTGAATCAATTATTGTAGTTTGATTCAATGATTTAATGAATGCAGTTTGTTTCATTGAATGAAAGCGTTAAGCTTGACCTACTGATTGAATGAGAGTCGCTCTATTCATTGAATTGACAAGTGCAGCCTCTTGCATTGAATGAACGTATGCAGTTTCGTTCACTTAATAAGGGAGATAGGTTTGTTCCATTGAAACAAGGAATAAAGTTTGATTCAATGATTCAATAAATGCAGTTTGTTTCCTTGAATTAGAGCATTAAGCTTGACCCATTGAATGAATGATCGATGCTCTACTCATTTAATTAAGACGTGCAGTCTTTATCATTGAATAAATAAGTTCAGTTTTTTGATTCATTGAATCAATGCGTTTTGCTCGTGGCATTGAATGAATGGCCGGACCTCGACTCTTTTTATTAACACATACAGTGCATTTCGTTGAATGAATGGGTGCAGTTTGATTCACGAAGTAAATGAATTAAGTTTATTTGATTGAATCCATTAATACTGTTTGATTCATTGACTCAATGATTGCAGTTTGATTCAAAGATTGAATGAATGCAGTTGGTTTCATTGAATGAAAGTGACTTTGAATAAGCTTTACTTATTGAATTTACACGTGCAGTCTGTTTCATTTCATGAATGCATGCAGTTTGTATCATTGAATGAACACGTGCAGTTTCTTTCATTGAATGAATGGCAAAAGCTAGATTCATTGGAATAGGACTTGCAGTGTTCCTCATTGAATGAATGTTTGCAGATTGATTCGTTAATTGCATGAATGCAATCAAATCCACAAATGAGTGAAGTCTGTACAATTAAATCAATGAATTACGTTTGTTTCTTTGAATCAATGATTGAAATATAAATCAATGAATGAATGAAAACAAGTTGTTTCATTGAAGCAAAGCGTTATGCACGAGGCATTGAATGAAAGAGAAGAGCTCTACTCAGGTGCAATTTATATCATGGACCATCGGCAGAACGGACGGATCAAATCCGGCTGAACGACCCGGTTTAGAAGTCTCAAAGTCGGGTCGAGCGGTATTTTTCGCTCCCATCCCAGTTTGGACCAGTTCCCACCGTTGGAAATGCACGAATTTCGGCCTGAATACGGAGGAGGCTCCGCCCTCGAAGGCGAGACCAACGGCAGAACCGCCGGGTCAAATCCAGCTGAGCTAACCAGCCCCGGAGGCTCAAAGCCGGTATGAGCAGCCACATTCACTCCCATCCGCTTTTGGACCACTTCCCACCGTGGAAAATGGACGGAATTCGGCCTGACCACGGGGGACGCACCGCCCACGAAGGCGAGACCATCGGCAGAACCGCCGGGCCAAATCCGCTGAGTCTCTCAGCCTTTCTTCATAAGACCTTCCCTCCAGACCAGGAAACATCCTATTAAATCTCCTGTGCACCTTTTCCAATGCTTCCACATCCTTTCTGGGGCGACCAGAACTGTACGCAATATTCCAAGTGTGGCCGCACCAGCTTTTCTTTTAGTTGCAGACGTTCATTGATTCAATGAAACTAGATTAAATCATTCATTTAATAAATCAAACTACATTCACTCATTCATTGAGTGAAACAAACTTCACTTAGTCACTCAATGAACCTCACTGTATACTTTCATTCAATGAAACGAGCTGCACTCATTCAGTGAAGCAAACAACGTTCATTGATTCAAAGAAATGAGCTCCACTCATTAACCAGGGAAAGAGTTGGTCCAATTAGGGACCAAGGGGGCAAACTGTGCAAAGCCACAGGATTTTGGAGGGGTGTTAAATGAATGCTGTTCTTCAATCTTACCTCTGTAAGCTGGGAATGTGGGCCGAGAAATGGAAAATGGAATTTAATTTAGATAAATAGACAGGCAACTGTCTGTGTGGAGTTTGCACGTTCTCCCCGTGGCTGCCTGAGTTTCCTCCAGGGGCTCCGGTTTTCTTCCACAGTCCAAAAATGTGCAGGTTAGGTGAATTGGCCATGCTAAATTGCCTGTAGTGTTAGGTGAGGGGTTAAATGAGTCTGGGTGGGTTGCTCTTTGGAGGGTCAGTGTGGGCTTGTTGGGCTGAATGGCCTGTTTCCACACTGTCAGTCATCTAATCTAATCTAATCTAAATTTGAGGTCTGACATTTTGGAAAGTCAAATCAAGGTAGGAGTTTCATAGTGAATAGTGGGGTCTTAAGGATTGCAGTAGAGCAGAGGGACCTTGGAGTTCAGGTGCACAGTTCTCTGAAAGTGTAGTCACAGGTAGACTGGGCAGTGAAGGAGGCTTTTGGCATCATCAGTCAGGCCACTGAATATCAAAGTTGGGAAGTTATGTTGCAGTTGTACAGGACGTTGGTGAGGCTGCACTTGATGTATTGTGTTCAGTTTTGGTCACCTTGCTATAGGAAAGATGTTACTAAACTGGAAAGATTGCAGAAGAAATTTAAAAGTATGTTGCCAGGAGTCAATAGTCTGAGTTAAAGGGAGACGTTTTTATCTTTAGAGCATAAGAGACTGAGGGGGGAACCTATGGAAGTGTATAAGATCATACGAGACATGGATAGTGTGAATGCATTCAGTCTTTTTTCCAGGGTTGGAGAATCGTGGATGAGAGGGCATCACTTTAAGGTAAGAAGAGAAACAGTAAAAGGAAGCCTGAAGTGCAACGTTTTTACATAGAGGGTGGTAAACCTATGGAATATGCTGCCAACGGAAGTTATTGAGGTAGGTATATTAACAACATTTAAAAGGCATTTGGACAGATACATGGATATGAAAGGTTTAGAATGAGTCCAAGGAAATGTTGTCAGTGTAGTTGACATTTTGGTCAGCATGGACCAGTTTGGGGTCTATAAATCTATGATTTTATAACAGTGGTAGGGATATTATTAGAAAAAAAATCTGAAGCAAAGAATTAATGTCCACTGGAAAAAGCATGGGTTACATGGCTGTATCAAAGGGAAGTTCAATTGATGTAGTTTAATTGGATTTTAATAAAAGTTTTGACAAGGTACCACATGGAAGACTGATTCAGAAGGTTTGAGCCCATGGGATTGAGGGAAACCTGAACAGAAGGACCAGAAATTGTCTTACGTACTGGTGGAAAGTTGTTTGAGTGAATGGAAGCTGGTGTCCAGCTGTGTGGTACAAAGGAAAGTATATACATAAATGTTATATACATAAATGTTTTAGATGAACGTATAGGGGAAACCTTAAGCAAGTTTGTAAATGACACCAAGATCAGTTGGATGGTTAACAGTGAAGAAGATGGTTGAAAGATGCAGGAAGACACAGATGGGTGGGTCAAATGGCCAGAACAGTGGCAGATAATTTTTACACCTGGTAAGTGCAAGGTGATGCACTTTGGAAGAAGAAACAAGATTAGGAACGTTTAATTAATGACAGAACACTGGATATCTCAGAGGAATAGAGGGATCTAGGGAAAACAAAAACTGAAATTAGAAAATCTCAGAATGTCTTGCAGCATCTGTGGAGAGAAATCAGAGTTAACATTTATGGTCTCATGAGCTTTCTTCAGAACAGAGGGGATTTGAGAAAAGATGCCTTTTCACTCAGAATGTGGTAGGCATCTGGAATTAAATGTCTGGGAAGGTAATGGAGGCTAGAAACCTTACAACCTTTTTAAAAAATTGGATGGACACTTGAAATATCATAACATTGAAGGATATGGGGCAAATGTAGGAAATTGGAATTAGCATCCCTTTAGTAGTAGTTATTGGCGCAGACTCAATGCATCAAAGGGATCCTTATCTGAGGAAGGAAGCTCTGACTGTGGGTGTGTGCAAAGAAGATTCCTGGGAGGGAAGAGAGACTGGATTGGTTAGGACTAGATTCCATGGAGTTCAGAAAAATGAGGCAGGGATGTTATGGATCTCCCTATAAAATTCGAAAAGTACTAGACAGAGTAAATGAAGGCATTAGATTACTTACAGTGTGGAAACATGCCCTTTAGCCCAACAAGTCCACACCGACGCTCC
>NW_025213634.1:17842-22119 GCF_004010195.1 Chiloscyllium plagiosum | reverse complement strand
CAGAGAAGGTTTACGAGGATGTTGCCTGGTATGCAAAGTACTAGCTATGAAGAGAGGTTGAGTACGTTAGGTCTATTTTCACTAGAAAAAACAAGAATGAATGGGGACCTGATTGAGGTTTTCAAAATCATGAAGGGTATAGACAGGGTGGATAGAGACATGCTTTTCCCAGGGTGAAGGATTCAATAACGAGAGGTGAGAGGTGGAAAGTTTAAGTGGGATACACGTGGTAAGTACTTCACACAGAGGGTGGTGAGCATTTGGAACGCATTGCCAGCAGAGGTGGTAGAGGCAGGCATGGTAGATTCATTTAAGATGCATCTGGAAAGATGCATGAGTAGATGGGGAACAGAGGGATACAGATATTTAGGAAATAACCAACAGGTTTAGACAGTACATTTGGATTGGCTCGGGCTTGCAGGGCCAAAGGGCCTGTTCCTGGGCTGTAAATTTTCTTTGTTCTTTGTTCTAAGACAAACAAATCTCGAGGACCATCGATTTGGTGAACTATTGGAACCTGTTGGCCTTCTACTGCAAAGTGTTGCCTTCGACCAAGTGATGATAAATTGGCACATTCCAAGGTCCAAGACTGCATTCTTATGGACGAAGAAATGTTTGGGCTACCCTCCTACATCAAGGTGTAGGAGGGAAATGTCATGGAAGGTCCTTCTGCTATAATGTATCAAGGGACTGTTAATTCAGAGAACCACTTGTAAGTAGCCTGAAGTTAGAATGGTGACTGTTGCCAAACTTGTGTATGACAGGCATGTTAGAACACAAATACAGATTTAGATGAAGTTGTTAACGTTAAAAAGAATAAAAGAATATGAGCTGAATGGAAAAAAACTGCAGAAAAACAAAACACAAAGGGACTTGAGGGTATATTACATAAAAAAGGAAGGTAGCAGCAGGTAATCAGGAAACCTAATAGAATGTTGGATTATATCAAGTGGGTTGAATTTTAAGAGTAGCAAAGCCTAATAAAATTATAAAAGGTGCTGGTGAGACCATATCTGGAGTAATGAGCCCTTATTTAAGAAAATACATTATTTCATTGGAGACAGTCAGAAAAGGTTCACTTGGAAGGGTGACTGGACCTGAAACTTTAACTCTGATTTCTCTTTACAAATTCTACCAAACCTGCTGAGTTTTTCCAGAAGTTTATATTTTTCTTCACTAGGATGGATCCCTGCTATGGAAAGATTGTGTTATGTACAAAGGCTACACAGTTTAGGAATCTACTCACTAGAATTAGAAGAATGATAGGTGATGTCATTGAAACATATAGGATTCTGAAGATACTTGACAGGGAATATGCTGAGAGGATGTTTCTCCTCATGGGAGAGTCTAGGACCAAACGGCAGTGTCTCAGAATAATAGGGCACAAATTTAGGATTGAGATAAGGAGGAGTTTCTTTTTTCCAAGGATTGCCAGTGTTTGTAGGGGCAGGGTCCTATTAAGAGTGAAATAGACAGATTCTTGATCAGTATAGTTACAGAAAAAAGCAAGGTAGGTGGACATGAGGATTGTCAGATCCTACTGAATTGTGGAGCAGACTCAGGAGCCAATTGGCCTAGCTCTGTTCCTAATTGTTATGTTCTTATGGAAATACAGCAGGGGCCAACTTCATGGCATCATATGTTTGTCTGCTGCACAAGACAGGAGGAAGAAAAATAGCATTGCTTTAATGGTAGGGAATTCAATTGTAATGGGAACAAATAGGTGTTTCTACAGCTGCAAAAGAGACTCCAGATATTGTAGTAGATATTGGCAAAACCAGAAATAACATAGTTAGAGAAAGGGAAGAGGTCCTGCAAGCAGAACTTAGCAAGATAGAAAATTGACTAAAGAACAAGACCCAAAAGGTAACAATCTCCGAATTATTTCCAATGTCACATATGACTGAGTACTGAATAGAAGGTTAGTCCTGATGAACATGTAGCTGGACAGGTAGTGCAGGAGAGAGGGATTTTGGGCAGTTGGACCTGTCAATATTGACAGGATGAACCTTACCTGGAATGGAACCAGCGTCCTTGTGGGAACGTTTGCCAGTCCATTTCGGGAAGGTTTCACCAGTCTGCCAGAAGGGCCGGATCCGGAAAGGAAATTCATAGTGGGAGATGTACGGCAAAATTTAGAAGAGACAGCAAAGGAGTCGTGGAACCATAGTTAAGGCCAGTTAAGGCACGAGGGAGTTTGGCAAGGTTGGATGGCCTTTGATTTTATAGGAGTCAGACAAATCAAGGCAAATAAGTTGCGGGCACAAATTAAAACATACGTATGTGATGTTATCCTATCAGATGGTTGAGAGAGAGAGAGAGGATTGGCAGGATATTCCAGTTCTTCATGTGACACAGGGAAGGCGGTAAAAAAAAGGGGATGTTGCAATACTGGGTTTGCAATTACAGACATCTTTGAAAGCTCTTCAAATACGTAGATCTTATAAACCAACAAGGAGCAATTACATTGCCGTAAGGGTATTATAGACCTCTGAACAGGTGCAGAGAAATAGAAAGCAGATATGCAGCCAAATGTTTGGAGAAGTGTAAAAGCGAGACAGTAGTGAGAGTAGGAGATTTCAAATTCCCCAGCACAGAGGCTCTGTGGTTATCACTGCTGCCTCACAGCGTCAGGGACCCATGTTTGTTTCCCGATTGGGCAACTGTCTGTGTGGAGTTTGCACATTCTCCCCATGTCTGCGTGAGTTTCCCACTGGGTGCTCCGGTTTCTTCCCACAAAACGATGTGCAGGTCAGGTGAATTGGCCATGCTAAATTGCCTATAGTGTTAGGTGCATTAGTCAGGGGCAAATATAGGGTGGGGGAATGGGTCTGGGTGGGTTAGTCTTCGGAGGGTCAGTGTCAACTTGTTGGGCCAAAGGGTCTGTTTCTATTCTGTAGAGAATCTAATCTAATTAGTTGGGGTAGTCATACTGTGAAAAGCTTAGAGGAAGTGGAATTCTTATAATGCATTGTTATGGACCAGGCCAAGCCCCTTCAAAACATTTCAGGATAGTGGCCCAGTCCCCAACTTTGCTAGTTGTTTTAAGCAGATGTAACACGGATATTTCAGGAGGGATGCAGTTGGTCAAACCACATATTTTAAATAGAACAGAGTTTATTTACAAAATTACTGAATGAAACACGAACAAAAAAGAACAAATTGCCAAATAACTTAACCTGTCTAAAAATCCAACACGTCATCCCAACTTAATGTTTCTGTTTCAAATACTTGTATCAATGCCCATAAACACCCTTTGGCACTAAATGTAAGAGCAACACAGTGTCTTTCAGGAGAGATATTGGAGAGAGAGTACATGCATGGACCTTTTTTTCGGGTTCAGCAGCTTCAGTACACTACTGTGCTAAAACCAAACCAAACCAAACCAAACCACAGAACTGGCCACTCCTCTTCATGTACAAGTCTTTTTTAAAACTTGAAAGTCTTTTGCCTGAGGCAATTTTTTATCTGTTAGCCATAATTAAACTGGCCCTAAAAGCCTTCAACTTAGACTCGTTGGAGTCTATGTCTTTTACTAACTCTGAAAAAAAAACAAGGAAAACATAACCTTGTTAAAGGAGCAGCATCGTCACACCTTTCCCATGATAAAAAAATCTAAAGCTGGCTTCATTTTAAATCGCTTAATCTTAAAATGTTAGTACACTACATCATACATACACTTTACATAAGCTATAAACATGCAAAGATGCACAATTACATTCTGTTTCAGTCATTTTACTCCTGCCACCAAGCACCTATGTTTCTTATTCAAGTCTCGACAATGCATTAGAAAACACATTTTCTCATTCTGCCACATGCACAATTTTCAAATTGAATGGCTGTAATAACAAGCTCCATCTAACAGTCTGGCATTTTAGTCCTCAAATTTCTATATAAACGTCGTGGCTAGTTGATGTTCATGTATGCGGATTGTTAGCTGTCTTCCTGTTTGTCCTATATTGTGTTTAGTGCAGTCCTTGCATGGTATTTTGTACACTACATTCGTCTTGCTCATGTTGGGTATCGGGTCCTTCGTTCTGGTGAGCCACGAAACGACACGACCAGCTATCCTTAGTAGCCACACACGCAGACAACAAGCAACATGAATTCGACTGGGACAACACTACTAACATAGGGCAAGCCAGACAGAGAACAGCCAGGGAATTCCTAGAGGCATGGCATTCATCCATAAACTCCATCAACAAACACATCGACCTGGACCCAATATACCAACCACTACAGCGAACAGCTGAAACTGACAACCGGAAGTGGCAGAG
>NW_025213634.1:14154-17491 GCF_004010195.1 Chiloscyllium plagiosum | reverse complement strand
CGACTCGCTGAGTAAAGAACCTACCCCTAACATCTGTCCTATACCTACCCCCCCCTTAATTTAAAGCTATGCCCCCTTGTAATAGTAATAACTCTTTTAGGTCATTGCAATTTTCGTCTGGAATGTAACTCAATAATTTATCTCAATTTTTGACAACTTCCTCACTGCTCAATTTAATTTGATGAATGTCCAATTCGGAATCCTCTGAACTTGATTCTTGTTCTGTATTGTAACCAATTACATATTCTCCTCTTGCTTTCCTTACCTGTCAAAATATCTTTTCAGCATATTCACATGACACATTCTGTGAGATGTCTTTCTGTCTGGAGTCCTTATCAAGTAGCTCACCTCACTCAATCTCTTTTCAATTTGATAAGCTGCACTAAACCTGGCTTTTAAAGGTTTACCTGCCACTGGAAGTAGCACCTGATCGCAAAATTGCGAGGTTTTGATTTCTTGTCTGCATCCTGTTTCATTGTATGCTGTGATACTTTTAAACGCTGTCCAGCCAACTCCCCTATTCTATTTAACCATTCCTGAAAATTTGACACATAATCCAAATATATGGTGTCTGAATTCTGACTTACCAATTTCTCCTTAATCAATTTCCGGAGTCCTCTCACCTTATTTCTAAAACTTAATTCAAATGGATTGAATTTTTTGATTCCTTTGGTGCATCTCTGATTGCAAAAAGCACAGATGGAAGTCCCTTATCCCAATCATTTGGTTAGTCTTGACTAACCCTCAACATGGTCTTTAATATCTGATGTCTTTTTAAAGCTCCCTGTGACTCTAGATGGTACACAGTAGGTTTGAATTGTTTTATTCCTAAGCTGTCCATAACTTGCTTGAATAATTTTGATGCAAAGCTTGACCCTTGATCTGATTATACCTCTGTGGGTAGTTTGTATCTAATGAAAAAATTGAGTAACTTCTTTACAATCCTTTTAGTTGTGATATTGCAGAGTGGAACACCCTCTGGAAATCTAGTGAGCACATCCATTATTAATAACAAATACTGACTCCCATTTTTGTTTTAGGTAGGGGTCCAATGCAATCAATTAAGACTTTTGTAAAAGGTTCCTCAAATGCAGGAATCAGTACTAAAGGTGCAGGTTATATTGTTGCCTGTGATTTTCCAATACCTGTATGACATGTCTGGCAAAATTTAACTACATTATTGTGTAGTCCAGGCCAGTAAAAATGTTTTTTTTTTAGCTTGAGTTTTTCTCAGTCCTTCGTGACCCCTAGAGAGAGCTCATGTGCCACCCACAATACCTTCTTTCTATAAGCCATTGGCAGTATGACTTGGAATTAGAATTAGAATCCTTACACTGTGGAAACAGGCACTTTGGCCCAACAAGTCCACACCGACACTCAGAAATGTAGCCCTTGCAGACCCACTCCCCTACCATATTTTTACTCCTGACTAATGCTCCTAAGTTACACATCCCTGGATACTGTGGGCAATTTAGAATATAGAAAAGTACAGCACAGAACAGGCCCCCTGGCCCACGGTGTTGTGCCGAGGTTTAATCCTAATGTAAAATATAATAACTTAACCTACGTACCCTTCAACTCACTGCTATCCATGTGTATGTCCAGAAGTCGCTAAAGTGTCCCCAATGACTCTGCTTTCACCACCACAGCTGGCAATGTATTCCATGCATTCACAACTCATGCATGCATGGTCAATTCACCTGTAATGTTCTATGTTCTAAACCTGCTCCACCATTCACTAAGATCATGGCTTGATACGTAGCTCAACTCTTTATGCCTGCCCTGGGTCCATATCCCTTGATATCTCTGATTAATAAAAAATTGCCCATATCAGATTTAAATTTAACAATTGAATTACCATCAACTGCCAATTGAGGAGCAATTAAAACCTCCACTACTCCTTGGGTGTATAAATGTCTTGTAGATTAGATAGGGTAAACAATGAAGGACGTTTTCCTAGGATGATGATGTCAGCTTGTACGAGAGGGCATAACTACAAATTGAGGGTGGTAGATTTAAGACAGATGTCAGAGGCAGATTCTTTATGCAGAGAGTGGTAAGGGCTTGGAATGCCCTACCTGGTAATGTAGTCAACTCAGCCACATTAGGGAGATTTAAACAATCCTTAGATAAACACATGGACGATTTTGCGATAGTGTAGGGGGACGAGCTGAGAATAGTTCACAGGTCTGCGCAACATCAAGAGCCGAAGCGCCTGTTCTGCGCTGTATTGTTCAATGTTCTATAACTTATCTACCCTGTGTTTCCCTGTTAATATCCTGAAAACCTTGTTTACATCACCCCTTAACCTTCTAAATTCCATAGAGTAAAGTCCTAATTTGTCTAATTTTACCTGATAACCTATTTCGTAAGTCTGGCTATCATGCTTGTAAGCCTACATTGAAGTCTCTCCAGGATCAAAACATCCATCCGAAGAAATGGCGCCCAAATCTCCTCACAATACCCTAAGTTGTGTCCAACCAAGGTTTTGTACAACTGCAATGAAATGTCTGCATCCTTTATACCAGCCCTTTAGATATAAGGGCCAACATTCCATTAACCTTCTTGATGGTTTCTGCACCTGTTCATGGCATTTTAAAAAGCTGTGCACGTGAACCCTCAAATCCCACTGGACATCCAATGTACTTGTCAGGCATGACTTATCCTTCATGAATCCATGCTGAATACATTCATTTTTTTTGAGGTGGTCCTTGATTATGGAATCCAACAATTTCCCCAATACAGCCTTTTAAATGTTGCAGTTGTACCAGCCTCCACCACTTCCTCTTGCAGCTCATTCCATGCATGTACCACCCTCTGTGTGAAAAAGTTGTCCCTTGGGTCTCTTTTATACCTTTCCCCTCTCACCCTAAACCTGTGCCTTCAAGTTCTGGACTCCAGCACCCTAGGGAAAAGACTTTGTCTATTTATCCTATCCATGCCCCTTATAATTTTGTAAATCTCTATAAGGTTACACATCAGTCTCCAGGGAAAACAGCCCCAACCTGTTCAGCCTCTCCCTATAGCACAAATCCTCCAACCCTGGCAATATCCTTGTAAATCTTTTCTGAACCCTTTCAAGTTTCGCAACATCTTTCCAATAGGAAGGAGACCAGAATTGTATGCTATTCCAACAGTGGCCTAATCAATGATCTCTACAGCCGCAATATCACCTCCCAACTCCTGAACTCAATACTCTGACCAATAAAGGAAAGCATATTCAACACCTTCTTCACTATCCTATCTACCTGCGACTCGATTATGAACCTGCACTCCAAGGTCTCTTTGTTCAACAACACTCCCTAGAACCTTACCATTAAGTGCATAAGTCCTGCTA
>NW_025213634.1:11043-13789 GCF_004010195.1 Chiloscyllium plagiosum | reverse complement strand
CCCTAAAACCAAAAGTGGGAACCAGTATTTGCTTATCACAGCGGATGTGTCTTCCAATTCCATTATGGAATGCCAAGGCAGAAACGGTTGTTTTCTTTGCAAGTTATGAATTACCCAAGGGGATTCAGTCAGATCAAGGGGACAGTTTTACTGCCACATTATTTAAGGAGGTCATGAAGAGTTTAGGCATCAAACACTTTAAATCAAGTGAGTACCATCCTCAATCCCAGGGAGCAATGGAAAAGTGACATCAGACCTGAAAGTCCATGTTGAGGGCTTATTGCCAGGATTACACAAATGATTGGGATAAAGGTATCTCATTTATATTATTGCTATTATTGCTTCAAATGAATCAATTCAGTTTTTCTTTCCATTTCAATTGATACTCAGACATGAAGTAAGATGACCTTTTAAATTAATTAAGGAAAAGTTGATAGGTCTGAAGTCAGAGCTCTGAACTCACAGTTGGATTGGATCTGAGGTGAGAGAAAGGTTAAATAGAGTAGGTGAATTAGCGAGACAACATTTGAAGATGGCACAACACCTAATGAAGTAAGAAGCAGATAAATCTAAAATTTGTATGTTTGTCCATGGGGATTCAAATGAAATAATCTGGTGTTCTTGTCCTTAAATGCTTCCAGAAATGCCAAATGATAGTGATCGGTACACACAATTGTCCCTAATGCATTGATTGCAATGTAAACATTAAAATGTTTTAAGTCCATTACCAAGCTCTTAACTCTTTTTCAATGGCTGAATATTGCTTTTTGGTGGATACCTTTTTTTGAAGAATAACTGATTGGCCTTTAAATTCCACAATCATCCTCCTATAACAAAACAGCTCTAAAACCTGTGTTGATGATGTCTTTGAAGGATTTCAACAATTTGGCACGGGTAAAACTGGTGCTGTGTTTAATACTGCTTTTAAATTCTCGAATGCCTCCTGGCATTACTCTAACAAAGTTTCATGTTGTTTTTTTAACAAATCCATCAACAGTGCCACTACTCTCTCCGACAAAGATACTTGCCAGTAACCATGAAGTAAGTTCGACTTGGTAATATAAATGGCTTGTGCAACTTCTTTCACACAATCCTTTAGCCTTGGAATTGGGTATGAGTCAGATCTGGTCACAGTATTGATCATTTGATAATCCACACAGAATCACTGAGTACCATCAAGCTTGGGAACAAACCATTAGAATCTTGTTCTATTTGGGAATAGTTAGTAGTTAGAAGGGGTTTATTTGTTTTAGTAATATTTTAGTTAATTTGTTCACTGTTAGAATTAGATAAATTGTTGCTTGTTAATTTTAAGATGAGTGTCAGGGATTTCCACACTCTTTTACGGGGCGAGGTGCTCCTCTTTAATGTTCTTGTTTTAGTTCTCAGAAGGGTGATCAATCACTATTTTATAACAGCTGATAAGAAAGATTTCTCCCTATCCGACCTATAAATACCCCTCAGGACTTTTTACATCTCAATCATATATCCCCTTAGTCTTCTTTGCTCTAAGAAGAACAATCCCAGTCTGCCCAGTATCTCCTCATAGTTGAATTGTTCCAGCACAAGCAACAACCTGGAGAATCTCTTCTGTAATTATCAAATATTTCTGGACATCAGAGTGCAACTAAGAAAAATTATCAAACAGCAAAAATCACAGCTCACCTTGTAGGAAACTATGTGGGTGAGCTCATAGCACGGGACCAGGTAAGTTTTTGCTGCATTTTTTGCTGCATTTTTTTTTGTAAATCTACAATAGTGTGTTCTTTTGATGAAATGTTTTATAGACATCTGTGTCTTGATTAGAATTTAGAAATATAAAATATAAGTACTAGGTAAGCCTGTAGCAGTGATTCTTAGAGCAGTAAGACTGCTATATTTCTGGGTCTGTAGATTATTAAGGTGCAAAGATGGTGTTTAGTCCAGTGGTATGCTCTTCCTGTTGAATATGGGAGATTGGGGAGAGTTTCCATATTATTGATGATTATGTCTGCAATATCTATGTTTGGTTGTGAAACCTCTCAGATTGCATGGATCAGATGGAGCAGCAGTTAGAGGCAATAAGGAATTTACAGCAGTGAGGGGGTGTGGTGGTTATAGGAAGGTAGAAAAACTGCAGATACAGTCAGGTAGATGGGTTACCTCCAGGAAAGTGAGGAGAGGGAGGCAAGTAGTGCAGGAGTCTCCTGTGCCTATCCTGATTTCAAACAAGTAGATGTAGGGGATGATGGACTCCCAGGGGAATGAAGCATAAACAGTCAGGTTTCTGGTACAAACACTGGCTCTCATATAATGAGGGCACGTCAGGTTCCAAGTCATCAATTGTGATAGCTGACTGTCTAGCCAGAGGCACAGATAGATATTTCTGTGGCCGACAAAGAGAAATCCTTGCATCCTTGTTGCCGGGATCAAGGATGTCTCAGAGAAAGTACAGAGTATTCTCAAAGGGGTTGTTATACACATTGGAACTAATGACAAAGGAAGGAAAAAGGATGAGATTCTTAAGGGAGAATAGAGGATGTTTGTCAGGAATTTTAAAAGGTCCTTGAGGGTAATAATATCTAGATTACTCCCGGTCCTACAAGCTAGTGAGGTTATGAATAGGAGGACAGAGCAGATGACTGCGTGGCTGAGGAGCTGGTGCAGGGGAGAAGGGTTTATATTTTTGGATCGTTGGAATCTCTTCTGGGGGAGAAGTAACCTGCACAAGAAGGATGGACTTCACCTGAATTCGAAGGGGACTAAT
>NW_025213634.1:7399-10322 GCF_004010195.1 Chiloscyllium plagiosum | reverse complement strand
AATCGACATTTTGGGCATAAGCCCTTCATCAGAAATGAGGCTTGTGGGTCAGGGCTGAGAGATAAATGGGATGGGGATGGGGTTGGGGGAGGTGGCTGGGAAAGCGATAGGTGAATGAAGGTGAGGGAGAAGGTCATAGGGGGCAGTGATGGACGGGTCCGGAGGGCAGTGCCAAGTTGGAGGCTTGGGACTGGGATAATGTGGGGGGAGGAGAAAAGAGGAAGCTGTTGAAATCCACATTTATTCCATGTGGTTGCAAGGTCCCAAGGTGGAATATGAGGTGTTCCACCTCCAGACGTCCGGTGGTAATGACTTGGCAGTGGAGGAGAGCCAGGACTGGCATGTCCTTGAAGGAGTGGGAGTTGAAGTGTTCAGCCATAGAGCGGTGGGTTTGGTGGGTGCGGGTGTCCCAGAATGTTCTCTGAAACGATTCGTAAGAAGGTGTCGTATCTCCCCAATGTAGGGGAGACCACACTAGGTGCAACGAATGCAGTAGATAACATTGTGAGAGGAGCAGATGAATTTCTGACAGGTATGGAAAGATCCCTTGGGGCCTTGGACAGAGGTGAGGGGAGTGGTGTTGGCGTAGGTTTTGCAAATCGTGTGGTGGCAGGGAAAGGTGCCAAGAGTGGGGTGTGGTCTGGTGGGGGGTGTGGAGCTGACAATGGAGTCGTGGAGGGAATGGTCTTTTCAGAACGCTGATAAGGGTGGGGTGGGAAATATGGTGGTTCTGTCCTTGGGAGGGGTGGGGTTCAAGGTTCAAGATGCATGAAGTGGAGGAGATGCGCTGTTCGGCATCATCAACCACATGGGAAGGGAAGTTGCGATTGTGAAGAAGGAGACCATCTGGGACTTTGAGGTGGAATTGGTCATCCTGTGATCAGATGCCTAATACGTCAAGGACAAAGGGTAAGTAGGACTCTTCAGAGATCAACAAGGCAGCCTATGTCGTAGAGGCATTGAAATGTACAGCAAGGAAACAGACTGTTCGGTCCAACTCATCCACGTCAACCAGCTATCCCAATCTAATCTAGTCCCATTTGTCAACACTTGGCCCATATCCTTCTATAGCCTACCTGTTTATATATCCATCCAGATGCCTTTTGAAAGCTGTAATTGTACTAGCCTCCACCACTTCCTCTGGCAGCTCATTCCCTACACACACCTCACTGTCTGCCTGAAAAAGTTGCCCCTTAGGTCTCCTTTGTAACTTTCCCCTCTTACCCTAAACCTCTGCCTTCTAGTCAGGGGTAAATGTAGGGGAATGGGTCTGGGTGGGTTGCTTTTCGGAGGGTCGGTGTGGACATGTTGGGCCAAAAGGCCTATTTCCACACTTTAGGGAATCTAATCTAATCCTCACTCTGAGGTAACATACATCATTCACTACATCTCCAATTTTGGTGTCATCTGCAAACCTACTAATTATACCTTCTATGCTCGGAACTGCAGGAGATGGGGGAGACACTAAACAAGTATTTTGCGTCATTGTTTACTGTGGAGAAGGACACAGAAGATACCGAATGTGGGGTCATAAATGTCCATATTATAGAGGAGGAGGTGTTCGATGTCTTCAAATGCATAGAAGTGAATAAATCCCCAGGAACTGATCACTTGTATCCTGGAAGTCAATGAGAAGCTAGGGAAGTGATTGCTGGGCTCCTTGATGAGATATTTATATCATTGGTAGACACAGGTGAGGTGCTGGAAGACTCATGGTTGGCTAACATGGTGCCAGTATTAAGAAAACTGGTAAGGAAAACCTAGGGAACTAATCGACCAGTGAGCCTAGCGTCAATGGTGGGCAAGTTGTTGGAGGGAATCCTGAGGGACAGGACTTACATGTATTTGCATAGACAAGGAATGATTAGAGATAGTCAACATGACTTTGTGATGGGAAATCATCTCACTAACATGATTGCGTTTTTTGAAGAAGTAACAAAGAGGATTAATGAGGGCAGCGCGGCGAACGTGATTTTGTTTTAATTCATAGCCATCGTTGGCTGGCCAGCATTGATAGCCCATCCCTATTTGCCCTTGAGAAGGTGTTGGTAAGTTGCCTTCTTGGATTGCTGCAGTCCACTTGCTGTGGGTTCATTCACAATGCCGGTAGGGAGCGAATTCCAGGATTTTGACCCAATGACTGTGAAAGAACAATGGTATATTTCCAAGTCAGGATGTTGAGTAGCTTGGGGGGGTGGGGGGGGGGGGGGGGAATCTTGTGGTGTTCCAAGAATCTGCTGCCCTTGTTCTTCTAGATGGAAGTGGTTGTGGGTTTGGATGGTGCTGCCTCAGGATCGTTGGTGAATTTCTGCAGTGTATCTTGTGATTAGTACACACTGCTGCTTCTGAGCACCAGTGGTGGAGGGATTGAATGTTTGTAGATGTGATGCCAATTAAGTGGTTGCTTTGTCCTGGATGGTGTCAAGCTTCTTGAAAGTTGTTGGAGCTGCACCCATCCAGGCAAGTGGGGAGTATTCCATAACACTCCTGTCTTGTGCCTATAGATGGTGGAGAGACTTTGGGGTATCAGGAGGTGAGTTACACATTGCAGCATCCCTAGTCTCTGACCTGTTCTTGTAGCCACTGTGTTTATGTGGTGAGTCCAGTTGAGTTTCTGGTCAACGGTAACCCCAAGGATGATGACAGTGGGGGATTCAGTAATGGTAATATCGTTGAATGTCAAGGGGTAGTGGTTAGAGTGTCTGTTATTGATGATGGTCATTGGCATTTGTGTTGCAGCTTTATAAGACTTTGGTTGAGCCACACTAAAGTGTACTGTGCTCAATTCCAGGTGATAGTCCAACAGGTTTATTTGGAAGCTCCAGCTTTCACCAGCTTCCTGATGAAGGAGAGCACTCCAAAAGCTAGTGCTTCCAAATAAGCCTGTTGGATTATAATCTGTGGTGTTGTGCAATTTTTAACT
>NW_025213634.1:0-2213 GCF_004010195.1 Chiloscyllium plagiosum | reverse complement strand
CCCTCTCATTTATCTCTCCACCCTTCAGGCACCCTGCCTCTATTCCTGATGAAGGGCTTTTGCCTGAAACATTGATTTTCCTGCTCCTCGGATGCTGCCTGAACTGCTGTGCTTTTCCAGCACCACTCTAATCTAGAGCGTCCTTTAATAATGCCTGTTGAGAGGAGCAAGTTCAGATTCAAAGCATTGGGCAGACAGACTTTGACAAGGACAACAGCAATTACATCTCTCAACCAATTCAAACCCCCGTTACTTGCCAGTTGGGCATGGGCAAGGACTGATATTGCTCTCTTTGAGTCCAAACTCAGAAATTCGGTGAGAGGTTTCATGTCAAAGTCAAATTGCATTCCTCCCTCAGGATCTGTACGATTTACTGAAGTGAAGATTTTCAGGTGGGAGGAGGAGATAAAATTAAACTTGTCAAGAATCCACGACATCTTACCCCCTCCCACGCCTGCCTCCCACAATCTCATCCTTCTGTGTCAATACTGAGCCAACCATCACCTCCTTTTCCACTTGCTCCATGAGCAGCTGACTGGACCTGCTCAGTAATTAGGTTATTGCACACTTAGTTACATCAAACAAAACCAACAGTGTCTACACAGAATCCCAACTGTGTGGAAGCAGACCACTCAGCCCATCTAGTCCACACTGACCAGCATCCCACCCAAACATTTCCCATGGTTAACCCACCCTAACCTTTGCACTGTGGGAGTAAACTGGAGCAAACCCACACAGATAACTCCACGCACACAGTCACCCGGGGCTGGAATTGAACCCAGGTCCCAGGTGCTAAGGGGCAGCAGCTCTAACCACTGAGCCACCATTTCTCCTCATCTCTGTTTAAAATCTGCCATCCCTTATCCTAAAGCTATGATATCCTGTTCGATTGCCTCACATGGGGAAACATTCTCTCTATGGAGAGAGTGAGGATTGCAGATGCTGGAGATCAGAGCTGAAAATGTGTTGCTGGAAAAGTGCAGCAGGTCAGGCAGCATCCAAGGAGCAGGAGAATCGACGTTTCGGGCATGAGCCCTTCTTCATGAGCCCGTCAAGCATGTCAATACTTTTAAATGGATTGGTTAAGGGTTAACTAACATCCAGGATACTGAGAGGAACAGCCCCTTTTACTTTGCCTTGGGATCTTTTACCTCCACCTTAGACGGAAGACAGGCCCTTGGATAGAGAAGGCAGCACTCCCTCAGCACTGCACTGCTGTGGGCACAGGCTGGAACTCAAGGTCAGAATTTTCCGACTCAGAGGTGTATAGGCCACTACATTCAGAGCTGCTTTAGGCCTCAGTGTTAACACCAAGATTGTTTCCAGTTGAAGTAATGGACTCAGGAATGCAGATGACTGCAAATTCAACCAGTATGATAGAGTTAAAGGAAAACTCCAAGAGATAACAGCAAGTTCCAAGAGTCAACAGCCAGGCAATGGCAGCTGAAACCAAAGATGCTGTGAAACCTGAAAGGGTTCTGAAAAGGTTTACAAGGATGTTGCCAGGGTTGGAGGATTTGAGCTATAGGGAGAGGCTGAACAGGTTGGGGCTGTTTTCCCTGGAGCGTCAGAGGCTGAAGGGTGACCTTATAGAGGTTTATAAAATCATGAGGGACATGGATAGGGTAAGTAGACAATGTCTTTTCCCTGGGGTGGGAGAGTCCAGAACTAGAGTTTTAGGGTGAGAGGGGAAAGATTTAAAAGGGACCTAAAGGGGAACTTTTTCACACAGAGGGTGGTACGTATGGAATGAGCTGCCAGAGGAAGTAGTGGAGGCTGGTACAATTGCAACATTTAAAAGGCATCTGGATAGGGATATGAACAGGAAGGGTTTGGAGGGATATGAGCAGGATGCTGGCAGGTGGGACTAGATTAATTTAGGATATCTGGTCGGCATGGACGGGTTAGACCGAAGGGACTGTCTGTGCTATATAATTATGATTCCATAAATGAAGGCATGTGTAAAGTATTGTTCACAGGAGGGAATAATGGGTGGCAGATGGAAGACGCACTTTATTCCTCGTATCCAAACAGATGGAGTGCAAATAACCCAAGAAATCTAAATTGACTGAGGGACTGAGCTATTTTGCCAGTGTACATGCAGCAATCTGCTACACATCACCGAGATCCCCAGAGCTCAGACTCCAGATCAAGGGAAGTCAGGGTCCGATGTACGGCGGCCACACCCTTGTGATGGTGTTCAGTCATGATCA
>NW_025213633.1:33458-34721 GCF_004010195.1 Chiloscyllium plagiosum | reverse complement strand
TCCTAACTCCCTGAAATCACCCTTTATATCCTCGATCCTTTTCCTGGCTATATTATTACTGCCAACATGTAATACGATTTCTGGCTGTTCGCCTTCCCCTTTTAGAACCTTATACATCCGATTGGAGACGTCCCTGACCTTGGCACCAGTGAGGCAACATACCTTCCGGGAATCCCGATCCTGAACACAAAATCTTCTGTCGATTTCCCTAATTATCGAGTCCCCTATCACGAGTACTTTTCTATTCTGCCCCCTTCCCTTCTTTGCCACAGTTTCAGGCTCAGTGCCAGAGAACTGACTGCTATGGCTTTCCTCTGGTAGGTCACTCCCCCCCCCAGCAGGATACAAAACGCTATACTTATTGCTGAGGGGAATGTCCACAGGGGATGTCTGCACTGTCTGTTTGGGCCCTTTCCTCCCCCTAACTGTAACCCATCTATCCTTGCCGTGAACCTTAGGAGTGACCAACTCCCGGTGACTCCTCTCAATTACCCCCTCAGCCTCCCGAAAGATCCGTAGTTCATCCAGTTCCAGCTCCAATTCCCTAACACGGTTTTCAAGGAGATGGAGTTGGGTGCACTTCCCGCAGATGCAGCCAGCGGAGACATGTGTCATGTCTCCCATCTGCCACATTCTGCAGGAGGAGCAAGCAACTGCCCTAGCATACACACCCGACTTATCTGAACACCCACTCAGGACTATAGTACAAAGCTTAGTTCAAGTTGCTATAAAATTAATAAAAAACTTATATTCAATAGAGGAAGTTTAGAATGAACCTTACCTTATTGGCTAGGTTAAAGTAGGAGGGCGGGTGACAGACCCTACAGTTGTAGAGTCACGAGTTTAGCCGCCTTGCTGATATATATGATCACTGCTTTCCTTCCCGGCTGCCCCTCTGGTTCTCGTCACTTCCTCCGCTGCTCCTGCTCCTTCTGTGAAAGGGAAAACACCGCTGTCCGCTACTGGTAAGTAATTTTTAAAAACTGCCCTACCTTAGCTGCAGTCTTTCGGGTTCGTCTTACCTCCGCTGCTGCTCGCACTCAAAATTGTCAGGCCACTTTTGGAATATTTCTTGCAATTCTTGTCTCCTTCCTATCAGAAGGATATTGTGAAACCTGAAAGGGTTCCGAAAAGATTTACAAGGATGTTGCCAGGGTTAGAGGATTTGAGCTACAGGGAGAAGCTGAATCGGCTGGGGCTGCTTTCCCTGGAGCGTCGGAGGCTGACGGGTGACGTAATAGAAGTTTATAAAATCATGAGGGG
>NW_025213633.1:31640-33033 GCF_004010195.1 Chiloscyllium plagiosum | reverse complement strand
CATCACTTTGGTAACCCTAGAGAGTAGAAAAATAAGGTGGTAAATGGTTAGGTTGAGGGTTTCCTGCTATTGATACTTAGAGTCTTAGAGATATACAGCACAGAAACAGACCCTTCAGTCCAAGATATCCCAGCCGAATCTAGTCCCATTTGCCAGCACTTGGCCAACATATCTGTCTAACCCATTCCAATTCATATATCCATTCAGATGCCTGTTGAATATACCAGCCTCCACCAGTTCCCCTGGCAGCTCAGTCCATGCACTCACCAAACTCTGCATGAAAAGGCTGTCCCTTCGATCTTTTTTAATTCTTTCCCCACTCACCCTCAACCTTTGCCTTCTAGTTGTGGACTCCCCCACCCCAGGAAAATACTTTGTCTATTTACCCTACCAATGTCCCTCATGATTTTATAAACCTCTATAAGGTCACCCCTCAGCCTCCAAAGTTCCAGGGAAAACAGTCACATCCTATTCAGCTTCTCCCTATAGCTCAAATCCTCAAACACTGGCAACATCCTTGTCAATCTTTTCTGAACCCTTCCAAACTTCACAACATCTTTCCGATAGGAATGAGACCAGAATTGCACGCAATATTCCAACAGTGGCCTAACCAGTGTCCTGTACAGCCGCAACATGACATCCCAATTCTATTATAAAATGCCCTAACCAATAAAAGAAAACATACCAAATGCCTTATTCACTATCCTGTGTACTTGTGACGACATTCAAGGAACTATGAACCTGCACTCCAAGGTCCCTTTGGTCAGCAACACTCACTAGCACCTTAGCATTAAGTGCATAAGTCCTGCTATGATTTTCTATTCCAAAATACAGCACCTCACGTTTCTCTAAATTAAGCTCCATCTGCCACTCCTCAGTCTATTGATCTATCGGATCAAGATCCCATTGTACTCTGAGGTAATCATCTTCGCTGTCCACTAAACCTTCAATTTTGGTGTCATCTGCAAACTTACTAACTATACCGCCTATTTTCAAATCCAAATCATTTGTATAAACGACAAAAAGTAGTGGACTGAGCACCAATCTCTGTGGCACACCGCTGGTCACAGGACTCCAGTCTGAAAACAGCCCTGCACCATCACCCTCTGTCTTCTGCCGTCGAGCCAGCTCTGCATCCAAATGGATAGTTCTCCCTGTATTCCCTGCGATCTAACCTGGTTACCAGTCTCCCATGGGGAACCTTGTTGAACGCCTTACTGAAGTCCTTATCGATCACATCTACCGCTCTGCCCTCATCAATCCTCTTTGTGACTTCTTAGGAAAACTCAATTACGTTTGTGAGACGTAATTTCCCACGCACAAAGCCATTTGAACTATACCTAATCAGACCTTGACTTTCTAAATACATGTAAATCCCATCCCTCAGGATTCC
>NW_025213633.1:9825-13448 GCF_004010195.1 Chiloscyllium plagiosum | reverse complement strand
GTCAGCTTGTACGAGAGGGCATAACTACAAATTGAGGGGAGATAGATTTAAGACAGATGTCAGAGGCAAGTTCTTAACGCAGAGAGTGGTAAGGGCGTGGAATGCCCTGCCTGCCAATGTAGTCAACTCTGCCACATTGGGGAAATTTAAACAATCCTTGGATAAACACATGGATGAATTTGGAGTCGTGTCGGGCGATGAGCTGAGAATAGATCACAGGTCGGCGCAACATTGAGGGTAAAAGGGCCTGTTCTGCACTGTATTGTTCGTTGTTCTATTTTCTAAGTCCATAATTGGGTGTGAAATTGGCTAACCCAGCTCGAGTTCCTTGAGGCATCCTGAGCCGAAGTTTTCCTGCATTGTGGAGATATTGGCTAGTTGACTAACTCAGCACTCGGTCTGAGATGCAACCTAAACCTGCATAATGGCCCGGGTGGGAGTGGGATTTGGTTCATTTAATCCACCACCATGAATCACATTGGCTGACGTGGCCAATTATACAGCTTTAGCTTTTATTTCCCTGCTATGGGTGTATGGCTGGTGGAGATGATCACTCATCTGACACCGGGAATGAAATTGGCTAATCCTGATCTGTGGGGTTCAACTCGCCCTCAATCAACAGTAAATACCTGGCTCAGAATCTGGATTCTCGGGCTAAGTTTTCCCACACTGTGCTTCTTGATTCATTCCAGATCATCCAGAATAGAGCCTGGGACTCTCCTGCTCTGTGTGCACCTGTATCTTTCTGGGAGGGTGAGGAACCTTGGTTTCACATTATTCCATCAGATCAACTAACTCTAGGCCCAAGACGAAGCCTAAGTTTATGTTTGCTTACACTGTGGGTTTTGCTCAGTTCCAGAAGAAAAAGTCAGGAAAACTGGCGGATGAGGCATATTGATCTGGCTTACCTGGTCTACTTCAAAGCAGAGGATCAGTCTGTTTATTTCCAAGTATTACTGGGTTTTGCTACTTTTGGTTAGGAATGAGATTGGTAATCTCTGCAGTATTAAGGCAGGATGGAAGCTGGAACTTCCGTGCTATGCACAACATGTTTGTGGGGCCTCTCAGTCCCAGATCTGGTGAAGGATCAGCAAGCACTGGCCTGAGACTGAGCCTGCTCCTGCTCCTAAATTTCATAGTCTGAGTCTCCAGAAGTCCCACATTGGGTGGAATTATTAAATTCAGTGCTATACCTGTAGTGGAGCCTGAGGCCTACGTTTCTCTGCATGGGGCTCCAAAATTCCAACATTAAATAATAGAATCATTTTGGGTGGAAACAGATCCTTCGGCCTAAAGAGTCTACACTGATTCTCTGAACAATATCTCACGCTGACCCATGCTGGTCGCCTCTTACTCTATATTTAATCTGAACAAATGCACCTGAAATCTGTGAACAGTTCACATACTCTCCATATCTTTGAACTGGGGAAGAACCCGGAGCAATCCCACGCAGACACAGGGCGAACATAAAACCCCCACAAAGACAGGCACCTGAAGTTGGAATCGAACTTGGCTTCCTGGCGCTTTGAAGGTAGCAGTGTTAACCACCGCGCCACCTCACCACTGAGCCATCATGCCACATTGGGTGGAATTGTTAAATTCAGAACTGGGTCCAAGATGGAGGCTGAGCCCCACATTTCCCAACATGGGGCTCGAACATCCCACACTGGGTGAAATTTGGAAAATCAGTGCTAGGCCGTGGATGGAGAAATGCGAGTTGTTCCTGTGCATCTCAAGATGGGAGGAGGATTTAGTTCCTGGATAAACAACAATTACAGGAATAATATAAATGATCAAGGGCAGAGATTAATCGCTTAAAACGCAGGAATAGGAAAGGTGAAAGCACAATGCTGTACGACAGGCCACACAACAGCCAGCGGCAGACAGAGGAGAGAACATGTAGACAGGTCTTGGAAAGACGTAACAATAGCAGGGTTGCTGTTTTGGGTGATTTTCGTTTCCCGTATATTTACTGGGACTCACTATGTGCTTGGGGCTGGGATGGCGCAGAATGTGTAAGGATCATTCAAAAGGGATTCTTGACACGATATGTAAACAGTCCGACCAGAGAAGGGATTATATGGGAGCTAGTTTTGAGACATGAGCCCGGCCAGGTGAGTGAGGTTTCAGTAAGGGGGCTTTTCGAGAGTCGTGACCATAATACCGTGAGTTTTAAGAAGCTCGAGGATAAGCAGCCCTCAGGTGAAGGCCTTAAATTAGGTGAACGGGAACTGCAACAAAGCAGGAGCTGGAGAGTATTGATCGGAGGGGGCTGTTTGAGGGTAAATCTGCATCAGATATGTGGGAGCATTTCAAATAGCAGTTGATAATAGTTCAGGAGCAGCACGTTCCTGGGTGAATGAGGGATGCATATCGCACGATACGTGAACCTCAGATGGCTAGGGATGTTAGGACAATGGCCAGAAAGAGAAAGAAAGCCTTCCTCAGTTTGTATTTGGAGATGCCAGTGTTGGACAGTGGTGTATAAAGTTAAAAAGCTTACAATAGTCAAACAGGTTTAATTGGTAGCATTAGCTTTCTGCGCGCTGCTCCTTCATCAGCTAGTTGTGGGATATAAGATCGTAGGACACAGATTTTATAGCAAAAGTTTACAGCGTGATGTAACTGGACTTATATATTGAAACAGACCTGCATTGTTTAATCTCTCATCTTTTAGAATGGGCATGTTGGTGTCTGTTCTTTCATATGTAAATTCAAGAACTTTCTTAAAGTTACATTCTCAAGTGAACTTTAACTCTCGGTGCCATGTTGGCTCAGATAATGCAATGAAGGTGGGAGGTGTCCTGTGTGAGACTGTCTGTGCCCCAGTGTTCAGACTGATTCTAACCTAAAAAAGGAATTTACAGAATCTTCCATGGGTTTAAGCTGTTTTTGAGAAAAATAAAAGGTAATTCCTCCAGGACAAATTCACCCCACAAACTTATATTTGTGTGCGTGCGGTGTGGGAGTGGGTGGAGAGGAGTTATGATTGTCTGTGAGAGAGTGTTTCTGTGTATGTGTGTGTGCGTGAGTGTAACGGGGAATAATTCGGAGAGAGCGTGCTTGTGAGAGCGTTGGAGCATATGTGTGAGCTTATAAGAGAGGGTATGCGTGAGTGTATGCGTCTGCAGGCGTGTCTTTAGTCGTGTTTGTCTGTGATAGTGTGTGTGTGATTGTGTGTGTGTGTGTGTGTGTTTGTGTGTGTGTATGTGTAGTGCAGTGGGGTCACCTGTCAGGTGAGATGAACCCAAGTTCCAGGTTGAGGCCATTCCCCTGAGTATGTGCCAGGTAATAATGTGACTCCGCCAACATTGTCTATTTCATCCCAGGCAAGGCAGGCAAGGATGCCCTGAGGCATGGTACATTGGTGAGACCAAGCAGAGGCTACGGCAATGGATGAATGGGAACCAGACAGCAATCAACAGACAGGAGTGTTCCCTTCCAGTCGGAGAATACTTCAGCGGTCTGGGACATTCGATCACAGACCTTCGGGTGACCATCCTCAAAGGAAGACTTCGGGACAGGCAACAATGAAACGTGGCCGAGCACAGGCTTACAGCCAAGTTCGGTACCAATGGAGATGGCCATAACTGGAACCTTGGATTCATGTCACACTACAGGTG
>NW_025213633.1:0-6491 GCF_004010195.1 Chiloscyllium plagiosum | reverse complement strand
GCGGGAGAAATGGACCTCACTTTCGAGATAATGTTCCCTTCCCTGGATTCACTTTCCGAACGTGCAATTCTTGCAAGTCAGCAGTTTAACCCCAAATGTGAAAAGAACAGAAAAACAATAAAATGTCCCAGATGATCCCTGGATTCACTTTCCGAACGTGCAATTCTTGCAAGTCAGCAGTTTAACCCCAAATGTGAAAAGAACAGAAAAACAATAAAATGCTCCCAGATGATTTCCCACAGGAGGATGGTTCAGTCTGGGTGAAGCTCCATCTTCATTCAGTGAGAGATGAAGAGCAGCAGCACCTTCTCTGGGCACCAGTCAGCAGTTTCATTGTCCAACTTCCGCATTCAGACAATAGGGAAGCGCTGATTGCCTAGCGGCCCAGCTTACTTCCGTCCTCTATGGATTCCCATTGGCCAACGGTGATGCTAGTCATTGGAGGGCGCAAACTACCTCCTGCGCGTGCGCGATTCTGATGTTTAGCTAAATGAATCTATTTCTTTATTTGTAACTAAATCAATTTATTGAGGTTGTCCACCCCAGCGCATCTACATTATTCCTTTATACAACTGGGGCTTTGCAACCTGCCAAACTTCTGTGTTCAATCATCCAAATCAATGAATCGAGGAGCAGTCTCGTTTGAAAATAATGGATGCTCAGGTTTTTATCAGACTGGATTCACTACAGTGTGGAAACTGGCCCTTCAGCTCCAACAAGTCCACACTGTCCCTCCGAAGAGTAAACCACCCAGATTCAATTCACACTGAATAAGGCACCGAGCACTATGGACAATTTATCATGGTCAATTCACCTAACCTGCCCATCTTTGAACTGTGGGAGGAAACCCACGCAGACACGGGGAGAACATACAAACTCCACATAGACAGTCGTCTGAGGCTGGATTTGAACCCAGTTCCCTGGTGTTGTGAGGCAGCAGTGCTAACCACTGAGCCAAGCCAGATGTGGAAACAAATAGTTATTTTTGATGAGACATTAATCTGAGTTTAATCCTGGAGTTAGTATTAGGGAGCATATTTTAATCAAATGGAGAGGAGCGTTTTTGTACTTTATGTCTGTTAGACTGGTTCCTGTATACATACGAGATAATTCATGGTGCCTTTTCGAATGTCTTTCTGTCTCTAGCACTGTCGCTCAAACAGATTACTGTTTTATAACTCAGAGCTCATCCAAGCAGTTTTCAACTGCTGGATCACAGCTTCCTCGTGTACGGGGCAAACCAGGATTAATCTTTGTGCAATTACTTAGCTTACTTATAGTGTGGAAATAGGCCCTTCTGCCCAACAAATCCACATCGACCCGCCGAAACGCAATCCACCCAGACCCATTCCCCTATATTTACCTCTTCACCGAACACTACGGGCAATTTAGCATGGCCAATTCACCTTGCCTGCACGTTTTTAAATTGTGGGAGGAAACCGGAGCACCCAGAGGAAACCCAGGCAGACACGGGGAGAATGCGCAAACTCCACACAGAGTCGCCTTATTAGAGTTCTCCATCTCTCTATCTCTCCGCATTGTGCTCTCTGATGCTAATGCTGAAGGGATCTCACTGACACACTACGGAAGGAACTTGAGATTGAGGAGCAGGTGTCTGCAATTCAAGCTTGACCCACCCTTTCATACGACCGTGGCTGATCACACCTCAGCCTTAACTCCTCTTGTCAATCAGGTAGTAAATAACATTCTGTCTTTGTCCTCTTTTCAATTTAATCAATGAACTGACATCTAACACACTGTGAGAAATGAATTCCATTGTTTCAAAACCTGTTGAGGGAATAATTCCTCCTCACCATTTTTTTAAATCTAATGCCTCGTAGCCTCAATGTCTTCTATTCTCTCATTGTACATGGGCGTGGCAGACTCAGCGAGAATAAATTCCCGGTTCCTTGTTGCTTCTGAGAATGTGGGGTGAGCTGCCTTCTTGAACTGCTGCAGTCCATGTGCTGTGGGTTAACCCTAAATGCCCTTTGGGAGGGAATGCCAGGAGTTTAACCCAGTCGTGAATTTGGAAGGTACTGTCTGAGGATCGTTGGTGACTTTCTGCAGTACGTTTTGTATATAGTCCCCACTGCTGTTTCTGAATGTCCGTGGTGGAGGGTGTGGATGTGGTACCAATTAAGCAATCCTGGTCATTGTCAATGTTAAGTGTTGTTGGAGCTGCTGCCATCCAGGCAAGTGGGGCATCACACTCCCTGACAGGCAACAGCAAAATACAACTGATGTGATCTGTGTTTGTCTCTCACTCCCTCTGAGTCTTTCTATTTCCCTTTCTGTCTCTCAATTGCCAAATCTCTTGACTCTCTCTTTCTGTTGCTCAATTTCTATCCCTCGCGCTCTCTGCTGTCTTGATCTCTCACATATTCTCTCTCTGGATAAATGCGAGCTATTGTATTTTTGTACAACAAGCAAGGGTATGTCTTGTACAATTAATAGTGGGATTTTAGGTAGTGTTGCAGAACAAAGAGATCGATAAGTTCACGTTCATTGTTCATTAAGGTCTGTGTCACAGATGGACAGGATGGTTAAAAAAGGTGTTTGGCACGCTTGTTTTCATTGGTTAGTTCTTTCAGTTTAATAGTTGGGATATTATGTTGAGATTGTACAGGATATTGGGGTGGCCTCTTTTGGAATACAGTTTCCTGTTCTGCTCGCCCAGTTACAGGAAGGATGTTAGCAATGTGAAGGGGGTTCAGAACTGATTTACCAGGATTGTGATGGGTATGGAACGCTTGAGTCATCAGGATAAACTGGGACTTTTGTTACAGGAGAATAGGAGGTTGAGAAGGGTGACCTGACTTAAGTTTGTAAAATAACGAGAGGCATAGATCACGTTGATGGTGGTTATGTTTTCGTTAAGGTGGGGAATTTCAAGACTAAGGGACACATTTTTGAGGAGAGAAATTCAAAGCAGACATCAGAAATAATTTTCTTACACAGAGGGTGATTCACATGTGGTTTGAACTTCCTAATGACGTGGTGGATGTGGGTACAATAACAACATTTAGAAGACATTTGGATGGATCTATGAACAAGAAAGGTTTGGAGGAATATGGGATAGCAACAGGCAGGTGGGACTAGTTTAGTTTGGGATTATGTTTGGCATAGGCTGGTTGGACTGATCGATCTGTTTCAGTCCTCTATGTCTATATGTCCATCTCTCTCTCTTTCCGCAGCTGTCTTTCTGTCTCATGTCTCTCTCTGTCTCCTTCTGAGAACAAGAGTGTTGTTCTGACATGGATCAGAACTGTCCAGATCCCCCCGCTGCCATTTCCTGGCCCGAGTTGACCTGGGCTGGAGTCTAGGTGCCCAGGCGGTGTCTGTCCATATCCATTCCTCTTTGGCTAAGATGTGCCAGAATAGTGGAGGGCGTACAGTGTGCAATGAGGTATAATCCCTGACTGTCACATCACACAGCTAATCACACATGGCGCATCAGGAGCTGTGAACACACAGCGTTATGATCTCTCTCGCTCTATCCCCGAACTGTTTCAATCACCCAGTGTCTCTCTTTCTTGTGGTCCCTATGTGCATCCCTCCATCTCGCTCTGTCTGTCTTGATCTCTGTCACAGTCTATCTTCCCTTTTCTCACTGACCTTCTCTCTTTCTCTCCCAATGGCTGTTTGTCTCACTCTCCCCCTCTCCCTTTCCGTCTTATGGTTTGTCACTGCCATCTCACTGCCCTCTTACTAAGTGGCTCTCAATCCTTTCTGACTCTCACATGTTCTGTCCATCCTTCTCTCTATCTCTTTTTCACATACTCTATCACTTGAGCAACAACAGCGTCATACTTTGCATACCATTAGCTCTCCTGAAAAACAATTTTTCATCTTCATTTCCCATCTTCTCTCCATGATAGGTCATTCATGACGAAATCCTTCAGTGACATTTCAACAGAGCGTCACTGAGTAAAGTGATCTGACTGCAGCAATACCACCTTCGCCATCTGTCTCTCTTTCTACTTCACCATCCATCCCTGCACTCTGACTCCAGGTCACAGAGGGTGGAAAGGACAATGTATCTAACTCACCATGAGACTCTCGTCCCTGAGGTCATCCTCCACCAATTTATTCTTTTTGCTGAATATTGAGACAAAGTATTCGTTTCGGGCCTTGAGTTGGCCAACTCTTTCCCTGGCTATATTCTTGCTTTTTACACATATTTTAAAAACCACTCACTTCTCCTTCATCCTGTTTGCTAACGACCTTTCATGACCCCTTTTAGTCCTTCTGATCCCATGTTTATATTCTTTCCACTTTCCTTACATACTTCATTGGCTTCATCAGTTCCCATCGTCCTCGACATTACAAATGCCTCCATTCTCTTCCTGTCTCGGGTCTTAATGTCCCTGGTCATCGGAAGTTCACGTAACTTGCCATTCATATCCCTCATTCTCCCAGGAATGTGCCACTCCTGAAATCTTGTCAACTGCTGTTTGAAATAATCCCACATTTGATGGTAGTTTTACCATCAAATACCTGCCTCCAATCAAAATTTTCCAGTTCCTGCCTAATATTTGTATAGTTTGCCTTACCTCAAATTAAGAGTACTGCTGTTATCGCTATCCGTGAACATCTTACAGTCGTAGAGATGTACATCATGGAACATACTCTTCGGTCATGGTCCAACACGTCCATGCCGACTAGATATTCCAACCTAATCTATTACAACCTGCCAGCACCCGGCCCATATTCCTCCAAACCCTTCTCACTCATATACCAATCCAAATGCCTCTTAAAAGTTGCAATTGTACCAGCCTCCACCACTTCCTCTGGCAGCTCATTCCATACAAGTATCACATTCTGCATAAGAATGTTGCCCATTAGGTATCTTTTATATCTTTCCTCTCTTACCTTAAACCTATGCCCTCTAATTCTGGATAACCCGACCCCAGGGTAAAGACGTTGCCTATTTATCCTATCCATGCCCCTCATAATTTTATAAACCTCTTTCAGGTCACGCCTCAGCCTCCGACACTACAGGGAAAACAGCCCCAGCCTGTTCAGGCTCTCCATGTAGCTCAAATCCTCCAACCCTGGCACCATCCTTGTAAACCTTTTCTTAACCCTTTCAAGTTTCACAACATTTTTCCGATAGGAAGGAGACCAGAATTGCACGCTTTTCTCCAAGAGTGACCTAACCAATGTCCTGTATAGACACAACATGACCTCCCAACTCCTGTACTCAGTACTCTGACCAATAAAGGAAAGCATACCAAATTCCATCTTCACTATCCTATCTACCTGCGACTCTACTTTCAAGGAGCTATGAACCTGCACTCCAAGGTCGCTTTGTTCAGCAACACTCCCTAGGCCCTTACCATTAAGTGGGTGAGTCCTGCTAAGATTTGCTTTCCTAAAATGCTGCACCTCGCATTTAAACTCCATCTGTCATTTCTCTGCTCATTGGTCCCTCTGGTCCAGATAGATTTTTAATCTGAGGTATCCTTCTTCGGTGTCCACTACACCTCCAATTTTGGTGTCATCTCCAAACTTACATACTGTACCTCTTATGCTCGCATCCAAATAATTTATGTAAATGAGAAAAAGGAGAGGAGCCAGCACCGATCGTTGTGGCACTCCACTGATCACAGGCCTCCAGTCTGAAAAACAACCCTCCACCTCTACCCTCTGTCTTTTACCTTTGAGCCAGTTCTGTATCCAAATGGCTTTTTCTCCCTGTATTCCGTGAGACATAACCTTACTAATCAGTCTCCCTGGGGAACCTTGTCGAACGCCTTACTGAAGTCCATATACATCACATCGTTCCCTCTGCCCTCATCAATCCTCTTTGTTACTTCTTCAAAAAAACTGAATCAAGGTTGTGAGACATGATAGGGACGGGTTTGGGGTGCACAAGACATAGAGTCATAGTTGAGGCAGGGTTTAGGATGATCTGGACAGGGCAGAATGTATGGGGAGCGGCGTTTGTGGAGCGCTGGTCAGTCTACAGTGTTTGGGGAAGTTCCTGGGGTGCACTGCGTGGGAATTGTTGTTTGTGGGGTTTGTGCAATAGGCGGGGCCGTGTTTGGAAGCGGGGTTTGAGGGTGTGCTCGGCTGAGAATTGTGTTTGGGAGCGGAGATTGGGATGTGCTGGCGGGGCACAGTGTTTGGGGCGGGAATTGGGATTGCTGGGCGTGGTGCAATGTTTGAGAGTGGAGTTTAAGTTGGGCTGAAGAAGGGCCTGTGCCCGAAACGTCGAATCTCCTGTTCCCTGGATGCTGCCTGACCTGCTGTGCTGTTCCAGCAATAAAGTTTCAACTTTAAGTTGGGCTGGGCGAGTCACATTGATTGGGGTGGAGTTTGGGGTATGCTGCGCGGGGTACAGTGTTTATGGGCGGGGTTTGTGGTGTGCTGGGCGCGACACAGTGGTAAGGGATGTGGTTTGGGGAATTGGTTCTGTCGAATGGGAAACTGAAAACAACAAATTATTGGAGACCAGAGTGGGTCCAGGGCTATATCCATGGATA
>NW_025213632.1:21230-34705 GCF_004010195.1 Chiloscyllium plagiosum | reverse complement strand
TTTAGAAGCTGCTCTCTCTCTCTCTCTCTCTCTCTGTTTTAGAAGCTGCTGTCTCTCTCTCTCTCTCTTTTCGAAGCTGCTGTCTTTCTCTCTCTGTTTTAGATGCTGCTCTCTCTCTCTGTTTTAGAAGCTTCTGGTTCTGTCTCTGTTTTAGAAGCTGCTGTCACTCTCTCTCTGTTTTCGAAGCTGCTGTCTCTCTCTCTCCCTCTGTTTTGGAAGCTGCTGTCTCTCTCTCTCTCTCTGTTTTAGAAGCTGCTGTATCGCTCTCTCTGTTTTAGAAGCGGCTCTCTCTCTCTGTTTTGGAAGCTTCTCTCTCTCTCTCTGTTTTACAAGCTGCTGTCTCTCTCTCTCTCTCTCTGTTTTAGATGCTGCTCTCTCTCTCTCTCTGTTTTAGAAGCTTCTGGTTCTGTCTCTGTTTTAGAAGCTGCTGTCACTCTCTCTCTGTTTTCGAAGCTGCTGTCTCTCTCTCTCCCTCTGTTTTGGAAGCTGCTGTCTCTCTCTCTCTCTCTGTTTTAGAAGCTGCTGTATCGCTCTCTCTGTTTTGGAAGCTTCTCTCTCTCTCTCTGTTTTACAAGCTGCTGTCTCTCTCTCTCTCTCTCTCTCTATGTTTTAGAAACTGCTGTCTCTGCCTTTGTTTTAGAAGCTGCTCTCTCTCTCTCCGTTTTAGAAGCTGCTGTCTCTGTCTCTGTTTTAGAAGCTGCTGTCTCGCTCTCTCTGTTTTAGAAGCGGCTGTCTCTCTCTGTTTTACAAGCTGCTGTCTCTCTCTCTCTCTCTCTCTCTCTCTCCCTATGTTTTAGAAGCACCTGTCTCTGCCTTTGTTTTAGAAGCTGCTCTCTCTCTCTCTGTTTTAGAAGCTGCTATCTCTCTCTCTCTGTTTTCGAAGCTGCTGTCTCTCTCTCTCTCCCTCTGTTTTAGAAGCTGCTAACTCTCTCTCTCTGTTTTAGAAGCTGGTGTCTCGCTCTCTCTGTTTTACAAGCTGCTCTTTCTCTGTTTTAGAAGCTTCTCTCTCTCTCTCTGTTTTAGAAGCTGCTGTCTCTCTCTCTCTCTCTGTCAGTTTTAGAAGCTGCTGTCGCTCTCTCTCTCTCTCTCTTTTTTAGAAGCTGCTTTCTCTCTCTGTTTTAGAAGCTGCTGTCTCTCTCTCTCACTCTCTCTCTGTTTTAGAAGGTCCTGTCTCTCTCTCTCTGTTTTAGAAGCTGCTCTCTCTCTTTTTAGATGCTGCTGTCTCTCTCTCTCTCTGTTTTAGCAGCTGCTCTCTCTCTCTCTCCCTGTTTTAGAAACTGCTGTCTCTCTCTCCCTCTCTGTTTTAGAAGCTGCTCACTCATTCTCTCTCGGTTTTAGAAGCTGTTCTCTCTCTCTGTTTTAGAAGCTGCTGTCTCTGTCTCTCTCTCTGTTTTAGAAGCTGCTGTCTCTCTCTCTCTCTTTCCCTCTCTGTTTTAGAAGCTGCTGTCTCTCTCTCTCTCTGTTTTCGAAGTTGCTGTCTCTCTCTCTCTCTCTGTTTTAGAAGCTGCTGTCTCTCTCTCTCTCTGTCTTAGAAGCTGCTCTCTCTCTCTCTCTCTCTGTTTTAGAAGCTGCTTTCTTTCTCTCTCTCTCTCTGTTTTAGAAGCTGCTGTCTCTGTCTCTCTCTTTCTCTTTTAGAAGCTGCTGCCTCTCTTTCTTTCTGTTTTCGAAGCTGCTGTCTCTCTCTCTCTGTTTTAGAAGGTGTTGTCTCTCTCTCTCTGTGTTAGTAGCTGCTGTCTCTGTCTCTCTCTTTCTGTTTTAGAAGCTGCTGTCTCTCTGTTTTAGAAGCTGCTCTCTCTGTTTTAGAAGCTGCTGTCTCTGTCTCTCTGTTTTCAAAGCTGCTGTCTCTGTCTCTGTTTTAGAAGCTGCTCTCTCTCTGTCTGTTTTAGAAGCTGTCTCTCTCTCTCTCTCTCTCTGTTTTAGAAGCTGCTGTCTCTCTCTGTCTCTCTGTTTTAGAAGCTGCTGTCTCTCTCTCTCTGTTTTAGAAGCTGCTCTCTCTTTTTAGATGCTGCTGTCTCTCTCTCTCTGTTTTAGAAGCTGTTGTCTCTCTCTCTAATTTAGAAGATGCTGTCTCTTTGTCTCTCTGTTTTAGAAGCTGCCGTCTCTCTCTCTCTCTCTCTCTGTTTTTGAAGCTGCTGTCTCTCTCTCTCTCTTTCTGTTTTAGAAGCTGCTCTCTCTCTCTCTCTCCCTGTTTTAGAAGCTGCTGCCTCTCTCTCCCTCTCTGTTTTAGAAGCTGCTCACTCTCTCTCTGTTTTAGAAGCTGCTGTCTCTCTCTGTTTTAGAAGCTGCTGTCACTCTCTCTCTCTCTGTTTTCGAAGCTGCTGTCTCTGTCTCTCTCTTTCTGTTTTAGAAGCTGCTCTCTCTCTCTCTCCCTGTTTTAGAAGCTGCTGCCTCTCTCTCCCTCTTTGTTTTAGAAGCTGCTCACTCACTCTTTTAGAAGCTGCTGTCTCTCTCTGTTTTAGAAGCTGCTGTCTCTCTCTGTTTTAGAAGCTGCTGTCTCTCTCTGTTTTAGAAGCTGCTGTCTCTCTCTGTTTTAGAAGCTGCTGTCTCTCTCTGTTTTAGAAGCTGCTCTCTCTCTCTGTTTTAGAAGCTGCTGTCTCTCTCTTCTCACTCTCTCTCTGTTTTAGAAGCTGCTGTCTCTCTCTGTTTTAGAAGCTGCTGTCTCTCTCACTCTCTCTCTTTTAGAAACTGCTCTCTCTTCTCACTCTCTCTCTGTTTTAGAAGCTGCTCTCTCTCTCTCTGTGTTTTTAAAAGTTATTGAACAGTGTTTCTCCAATCTCTTTCTCCCTCCACCTGTAACCTGTCTGATCAGAGTGTGTGTGTCTCTCTCTCTCTCTCTCTCTCTCGGTTTAGGAATGTTTCGGAGTGTCAGTTGGTACAATGATGGTCTAGTTGCTTCTGGTTTTCTCGCTGATTGGGATCGAGTTTCTGTTTTGGGAATAGAAGGTCCATTATGTTGGGTCCAGAGGCTTGCTCGGAGTTTCGTGGGAACCGGGATATAGCAGACAGAGTCATTCTGGAGACCTGGTCTTTCCAAACGGATTCTGCTTCACTGTGGAATCTTTGAACTGTGTTGGTTCCACCTCAGCCTCACCGTCCTGCCCCTTGCAGAGTCAGAGGGCTGGGGTGGGGAAGGGGGTGAGGGAGGTGCTCTCGCTGTGGGTCTGCCCCTGAGCCTGGCCAAAGTGGGCACCCGCAGGTTGGGTGCAGTGGACTGTGGCATTGGTAGGGGCCACTGACTCTGCCAGCTGACCCTGTGCCACGGTTACCTCAGTGCCAGGGGTCAGTCGCAGCACACACTGACAGCACCTTCTGACAGCAGGCGGTGGTGGGAGGAGCTCCTGGCCTCGAGCTGGGGCTCCCACACAATGTTCAAACTGACATTTTCTTCCCAGTACGGAGAGTGAAGGGAGATGGGGAGAGGGGGAATTAAGGAACATATCAGCCATGATGGGATAGGATGAATGGCCACATTCTGTCCCTCTTTGGTCTTACAGTCAGCATCTGAAATGCAAGTTAACCTACAACCATGAGAGATAACGTCGTTTCATAGAATCATGGGATCCCTATGGTGTGGAAACAGGCCATTCGGCCCAACAGGTCCATACTGAACCTCCGATGCATCACCCATCCAGATCCATTCCCCTCCCTTATTATCCTATATTTCCCCCTGACTGATGTACCTAACCTACACATCCCTGGGCACTATAGGACAATTTAGCATGACCAATCCACCCTTACCTGTACACACCTGGGAATTATGGGACAATTTAGCACGGCCAATCCACCCTAACCTGCACATCCCTGGGCACTATGGGACAATTTAGCATGGCTAATCCACCCTAACCTACAAATCCTTGGACACAATGGCACAATTTAGCATGGCCAATCCACCCTAACCTACAAATCCCTGGACACAATGGCACAATTTAGCATGGCCAATCCACCCTAACCTGTACACCCCTGGGAACTGTGGGACAATTTAGCTTGGCCAATCCACCCTAACCTACAAATCCCTGGACACAATGGCACAATTTAGCATGGCCAATCTACCCTAACCTGAACACCCCTGGGAACTGTGGGACAATTTAGCATGGCCAATCCACCCTAACCTACAAATCCCTGGACACAATGGCACAATTTAGCATGGCCAATCCACCCTAACCTGCCCATCCCTGGGCACTGTGGGACAATTTAGCATGGCCAATCCACCCTAACCTGCACATCCCTGGTCACTATGGGACAGTTTAGCATGACCAATCCACCCTAACCTGCACATCCCTGGGGACTATGGGACAATTTAGCACGGCCAATCCACCCTAACCTGCACATCCCTAGGGACTATGGGACAATTTAGCACAGCCAACCCAGCCTAACCTACACATCCCTGGGCACTATGTGACAATTTAGTATGGCCAATCCACCCTAATCTGCACAACTTCGGACTATGGAAGGATACTGGAGCACCTACATTGGATTAAGTATTGAACCCAGCCAGGTGTTAGATTTGGAGGTAGGTGAGCACTTTGGTGATAGTGACCACAATTCAGTTATGTTTACTTTAGCGACAGAAAGGGATAGATATGTACCACAGGACAGGAGTTGTAGCTCGGGGAAAGGCAATTATAATGGGGTTAGACAGGATTTAGGATGCATAGGGTGGGGAAGGAAACTGCAGAGGATGGGCACAATTGTAAAGTTAGTCAAGGACAAGCTACTGTGTGGCCTTGATAAGTATGTACCTGTCAGGCAAGGAGGAAGTGGTCGAGCGAGGGAGCCGTGGTTTACGAAAGAAGTTGAATCCCTTGTCAAGAGGAAGAAGGAGGCTTATGTTAGAATGAGATATGAAGGCTCAGTTAGCGCACTTGAGAGTTCCACGTTAGCCAGGAAGGAGCTGAAGACAGGGCTAAGAAGAGCCAGGAGGGGACATGAGAAGTCATTGGCAGATCGGATCAAGGAAAACCCTAAAGCTTTCTACAGGTGTATCAGGAATAAAAGGATGACGCGAGTAAGATTAGGGCCAATCAAGGACAGGAGTGGGAAGTTGTGTGTGGACTCTGAGGAGATCGGGGAAGTACTAAACAAATATTTCTCATCAGTATTCACACTGGAAAAAGACAATGTGATCGAGGAGAATACTGAGATACAGGCTACTAGACTAGACAGGATTGAGGTTCACAAGGAGGAGGCGTTAGAAATTCAGGAAAGTTTGAAAATAGATACATCCCCTGGGCTAGATGGAATTTATCCTCGGATTCTCTGGGAAGCCAGGGAGGAGATTACCGAGCCTTTGGCTTTGATCTTTATGTTGTCATTCTCTACAGGAATAGTGCCATAAGACTCGAGGGTAGCAAATGTTGTCCCCTTGTTCAAGAAGGGGAGTAGAGACAGCCCTGGGAATTATAGACCTGTGAGTCTTACTTCAGTTGTGGGTAAAGTGTTGGAAAAGGTCATAAGAGATAAGATTTATAATCATCTTGAGTGGAATAAATCGTTTGGGGTAGTCAACCCGGTTTTGTGAAGTGTAGGTCGTGCCTCACACGTCATACTGAGTTCTTTGAGAAGGCGACCAAGCAGGTGGATGAGGGTAAAGTGGTTGATGTGGTGTATATGGATTTCAGTCAGGTGTTTGATAAGGTTCCCCAAGATAGGCTATTGCACAAAATACAGAGGCGTGGGACTGAGGGTGATTTAGCGGTTTGGATCAGAAATTGGCTAGCTGAAAGAAGACAGAGGGTGGTGGTTGATGGGAAATATTTATCCTGGAGTTTAGTTACCAGTGATGTATCGCAAGGATCTGTTCTGGGGCCATTGCTGTTTGTCATTTTTATAAATGACCTGACTGAGGGCCGAGAAGGATGGGTTAGTAAATTTGCGGATGACACTAACGTTGGTGAAGTTGTGGATAGCACGGAAAGATGTTGCAGGTTACAGAGGGACATAGATAAGCTGCAGAGCTGGACTGAGAGGTGGCAAATGGAGTTTAATGTGGAAAAGTGTGAGGTGATTCACTTTGGAAGGAGTAACAGGAATGCAGAGTACTGGGCTAATAGGAAGATTCTTGGTAGTGGAGATGAGCAGAGCGATCTCGGTGTCCATGTGCACAGACCCCTGAAGGTTGGCACCCAGGTTGACAGGGTTGTTAAGAAGGCATAAGGTGTGTTCGCTTTTATTAGAGAGGGATTGAGTTTCAGAGCCATAAGGTCATGCTGTAGCTGTACAAAACACTACCTGAAGTATTGCGTACAGTTCTGGTCACCGCATTATAGGAAGGATGTGGAAGCTTTGGAAAGGGTTCAGAGGAGAAATACTGGGATGTTGCTTTCTTTGGAGGGAATATCTTCTGAGGAAAGACTGAGGGGACTGAGGCTGTTTTCGTTAGAAGAAGGTTGAGAGGTGACTTAATTGAGGAATATAAGATAATCAGAGGGTTACAGAGGGTGGACAGTGAGAGCCTTTTTCCTTGGATGGTGACGGGACAAAGGGACAGAGCTTTAAATTGAGGGGTGATAGATTTAGGACAGATGTCAGAGGTAAGTTTCTTCACTCAGAGAGTAGTTGGGGCATTGAATACCCTGCCTGCAGCAGGAGAAGACTCACCAATGTTAAGGGCATTTAAATGGTCATTGGGTAGATGTATGGAGGAGAATGGAGTAGTGTAGGTTAGGTGGGCTTCAGATTGGTTCCACAGGTCAGCACAACATCGAGGGCCGAAGGGTCTGTACTGTGCTGGAATGTTCCATGTTCTATATTCTATGGCATGGGGAGAATGTATAAACCCCACAGAGACAGTCAAGAACAAAGAACAATTACAATTCCAGCACAGGCACAGGCCCTTCGGCCCTTCCAAGCCTGTGCCGAACCAGATCCTCTACCTAAACCTGTCACCCATCTTCTGAGGATCTGTATCCCTCTCCTCCCTGCCCATTCGTGTATCTGTCCAGATACATCGTAAATGATGCTATCGATCCCTCCCACCTCCACTGGCAATGTGTTCCAGGCACCCACCACCCTCTCTGCACAAAGACCTTTCCACGCATACCTCCCCTCAACTTTTCCCTTCTCACCTTGAACTCGTGACCCCGAGTAATCGAATGCCCCACTCTGGGAAAAAAGCATCTTGCTATCCACCCTGTCTAGACCTCTCCTGATTTTGTCGGCCTCAATCAGGTCCCCCCTCAACCTCCGTCTTTCCAATGAAAATAATCCTAATCTACTCAACCTCTCTTCATAGCTAGCGCCCTCCATATCAGGCAACATCCTGGTGAGCCTCCTCTGCACCGTCTCCAACCCATCCACATCCTTTTGGTAATGTGGCGACCGGAATTGGACGCAGTTTTCCAAATGTGGCCGAACCAAAGGCTTATACAACTGTCACATGAGCTGCCAACCCTTGTACTCAATACCCCGTCTGATGGAGGAAAGCAGGTTTCTGGACCACACTGACCTGCGGTGCCACCTTCAGGGAACAATGGGCCTGAACACCCAGACCTCTCTGTCCATCAATTTTCCCCAGGGCTTTTCCATTTACTCTGTAGTTTGCTCTTAAATTGGATCTCCCGAAACGCATCACCTCACGTTTGCCTGGATTGAACTCCGTCTGCCATTTCTCTGCCCAGCTCTCCAATCTATCGATATTATGCTATATCCTCTGACAGTCCCCTTCACTATCTGCTAATCCACCAACTGTCATCTGCAACCTTGCTAATCAGACCACCGATACCTTCCTCCAGATCATTCCTGTATATCCCAAACAATAGTGGGCCCAGCACAGGGCCCACCACTGGTCACAGCTCTCCATTTTGAGAAACTCCCTTCCACTACTACTCTCTGTGTCCTGTTGCCCAACCAGTTCTCTGTCCATCTCGCTAGTACACTCTGGACCCTGTGCGACTTCACTTTCTCCATCAGCCTACCACAGGGACCCTTATCAAACCCATTACTCAGGTCCATGTGTATGACAGCTACAGCCCTTCCCTCATCAACTTTGTCACTTCCTCAAAGAATTCTATTAAGTCGGTAAGACATGACCTTCCCTGCTGCCTATCACTGATAAGCCCAACCTCTTCCAAATGTAAATCGATCCTATCCCTCAGTATTTCCCTACCACTGACGTCAGGCTCACCGCTCTATAATTACCTGGATTATCCCTGCTACCCTTCTTAACCAAGGGGACATCATTCGCAATTCTCCAGTCCTCCAGGACCTCACCCATGTTCAGTCGCCCGAGGCTGGGATCGAACCCTGGTCCCTGGCGCTGTGAGGCAGCAGTGCTAACCACTGAGCCACTGTGCCACCCCCATTTCACACCTGAAATACAAGTTAATTTACAACAGTGCGAGGGAATGTAGTTTCACACCTGAAATACACGTTGAATTAAATTCTGAGGACATACGAGTCATCTCGGAAAGGGATTTCGGGAATGCTTCCATGGATTCAGATGGGAACCTGCCTGTTAACTCTTCCTCAGCGTCAGTGATGAAACTGGTGGAGGAATGCTCTCACCAGATTGACCGGGGAAAGGAGGACCTTCAGGAAATCTCTGTGCCCCATGCCGGTAATGGGCAGCTTCTCTCCGGCTTGGGGAGATCCTCAATGAGACTGGCTCCGTTTCCCAGTGTCTGGCACCTGCTCCCTCCACCCTTCCTCCCTCTCCTCCCTCGTCTCCGTTCCCCCATCCACCTTCCCTCAGCTGCTTCCAACGGAAGCGTTCCTCACCCCGCGCCTTCTCCCATCAGGGCTCCCCGTTTTCCATTTCACCTTGTGGCCATGGGGAGGCGATGTGAGAGGGACAGCACCAAATCCTTTCACCCACTGATGTCACAGTGGGGAAAGGTGGGGTGGATGGAGCTGGTGTAGCTGCGGAGGATGGACTGTACCATGTACCCGACAAAGATGCAGGCAGAGCTGGGGCCCACCCGGGTCACCATGGCGACCCCTTGGGTTTGGAGGCTGTGGGAGGATTCGAAGGAGAACCGCCCACTCTCCTGCTCCTCAGATACTGCCTGACCTGCTGTGCTTTTCCAGCAACACCCTCTTCCACTCTGATCTCCAGCATCTGCAGTTCCTCACTTTCTCCTGGCCATGGGGACACATCCATCCTCATGTTTTTCAAAATTTCCAGTGCATTCTCCTTCTTAACATCAACCTGTTTCAGCGTATCAGCCTGTTTCACGCTGTCCTCACAAACGACAAGGTCCCTCTCAGTAGTGAACACGGAAGCACAGCACTAACTCCTCCGAATCCGGGCACAAGTTCCCTCCACTATCCCCGATCAGCCCTACCCTCACTCCAGCCAACCTCTTTCTCCTCACGTAAGTGTAGAATGCCTCAGGGTTTCCCTTCATCCTACCTGCTAATGGTTTCCATGTCCCCTTCTCACTCTCCAAAGCCTGTTTGGACCACGATTAAACTCCATCTGCCACTTCTCAGCCCATTGGCCCATCTGGTCCAGATCCTGTTGTAAACTGAGGTAACCCTCTTCGCTGTCCAATACACCTCCAATTTTGGTGTCATCTGCAAACTTACTAACTGTACCTCTTATGCTCGCATCCAAATCATTTATGTAAATTAAAAAAACGTAGAGGACCCAGCACCGATCCTTGTGGCACTCCACTGGTCACAGACCTCCAGTCTGAAAAACAACCCTACACCACCACCCTCTGTCTCCTACCTTTGAGCCAGTTCTGTATGCAAATGGCTAGTTCTTAAGGCCCACACCCACCTCTCAAAATGACTATGTTTAATTTGTTTGAACTCAACATAAGTCTGACCTGATTCCTTCTTTATGTTTCTGAACCACTGTCCATACGCCTCTGGTACTAATTCATAAGCACTGAAAAATAACCTGTCTGACCTCGTCATAATCTCTAGCAATTTAGCATGGTCAATCCACCCTAACCTGTAAATCCCTGGACACTGTGGGGTAATTTTGCATGGCCAATCCACCCTAACCGACATATCCCTGTACACTATGGGACAATTTAGCATGGCCAATCCACCCAAACCTGCATATCCCTGCACATCTATGGAACAATATAGCATAGCCAATCCACCTTAACCTGCGTATCCCTGGACACTATGGGACAATATAGCATGGCCAATCCACCCTAACCTGTACGTCCCTGAACACTATGGGACAATATAGCATGCCCAATCCACCCGAACCTGTAGGTCCCTGAACACTATGGGACAATTTAGCATAGTCAATCTACCCTAACCTGCACATCCCTGGGCACTCTGTGAAAATGTAGCATGGCCAATCCACCCTAACCTGCACATCCCTGGAGACTATGGGACAATTTAGCATGGCCAATCCACCCTAACCTGCACATCCCTGGGCACTTTGGGACAATTTAGCACGGCCAATCCACCCTAACCTGCACATCCCTGGGCACTTTGGGACAATTTAGCACAGCCAATCCACCCTAACCTGCACATCCCTGCACACTATGGGACAATTTAGAATAGCCAACCCACCCTAACCTGCACATCCCTGGACACTATGGGACAATTTAGCATGGCCAATCCAACCTAACCTATACATCCCTGGGCACTGTGGGGCAATTTAGCATGGCCAATCCTCCCTAACCTGCACATCCCTGGACACTATGGGACAATATCGCATGGCCAATCCACCCTAACCTGCACATCCCTGGGCACTATGGGACAATTTAGCATGGCCAATCCACCCTAACCTGCACATTCCTGGAGAGTATGGGACAATTTAGCATGGCCAATTCACCCTAACCTGCACATCCCTGAACACTATGGGACAATTTAGCATGGGCAATCCACCCTAACCTGCACATCCCTGGACACTGTGGGACAATTTAGCATGGCCAATTCACCCTAACCTGTACATCCCTGGAGACCATGGGACAATTTAGCATGGCCAATCCATCCTAACCTGCACATCCCTGGGCACTATGGGACGATTTAGCACAGCCAGTCCACCCTAACCTGCACAACCGTTGAAACTATGGGACAATTTAGCATGGCCAATCCACCCCAACCTGCACATCCCTGCCACACATGGTTTTTTTCCAGGGTGAAGGATTCAATAACAAGAGGTAACGCTTTCACGGTGAGAGGTGAAAGGTTTAAGGGGGGTACACGCGGTAAGTACTTCACACACAGAGGGTGGTGGGTGTTTGGAGAACGCTGCCAGCAGAGCTGGTAGAGGCAGGTACGGGAGATTCTTTTAAGATGTGTCTGGACAGATGCTTAAGTAGGTGGGGAGCAGAGGGATACAGATCCTTAGGAATTGGGTGATAGGTTTAGACAGTGGATTTGGATGGCACAGGCTTGGAGGGCCGAAGGGCCTGTTCCTGGGCTGTAAATTCTCTTTGTTCTTTGTTCTTCCTGTTGACTAGATGTTCCACATCCCTTTGTCACCCAAGGTTCCTTCACCCTCCCATCCCTTCCTTGCCTCAGTGGGACAAACCTATCCAGCACTCTCAGCAAGTGCTCCCTCAACAACCTCCACATTTCTGTCATGCACCTCCCTGAGATTAACTGCTCCCAATCTTCCTGTCTAATCGCATTCTAATTCCCCCAATTCAATACTTTCCCATACTGTCTGCTCCTATCCCTCTCCATGACTGTAGTGAAGGTCAGGGAGTTGGGATCACTATCACCGAAACGCTCTCCCACCGAGAGATCTGACAGTTGGCCTGGTTCGTTGCCAAGCACCAAATCCAAGATGGCCTCCCCTCTAGTCGGCCAATCTACATGTTGCATCAGGAACCCTTCCTGGACACACCTGACAAAAACTGCTCCATCCAAACTAACTAAAGAGGTTCCAATCAATATGAGGGAAGTTAAAGTCACCCATGACAACAACCTTGTTACTTCTGCACCTTTCCAAAATCTGCCTCCCAATCTGCTCCTCCATGTCTCTGTTGCTACTGGGGGCTTGTAGAAACCTCCCAATAAAGGTACTGCTCCTTTCTTGTTCCGGACTTCCGCCCAGACTGACTCTGTAGACAAACCCTCCTTGATGGCCTCCCTTTCTGCAGCTCTGGTACTGTCCCTGATTAGCAATGCCACCCCACCCCCCCACCTTCTTTACCTCCCTCCCCTATTCCTTTTGAAACATCTAAACATTGGAACATCCAATAGCCATTCCTGCCCCTGTGATATCCCAGTCTCCGTAATGGCCACAACATCGTACCTCCAAGAACTGATCCATGCTCCAAGTTATTCCTTATTCCTGAGAATTGCTGTGTGAAAATAGATGCACTTCACCCCATCACACTGACTGCAACTTTGCCCTATCAACTCTCTCCATCCGCAGACTCTCTGCACGCTAATTCTGCCTGTTCACCAGCTACTCCATCCTCTGATCCATAGCTCCGGTTCCCCCCCTCCCCCTGCCAAACTGGTTTAAACCCTCCCACGAAGAGCTCTCCCAAATCTCCCACCCAGGATATTGAGGCTCCCCTCCAGTTCAGGTACAACCCATCCTCCTTGTACAGGTCCCACCTACCCCAGAAAGTATCCCAATGACCCACCATATCTGATCCACACTTCCTTACATCAATGCCCCCTGCCCTGGTCACTCCATCAAGGGGGAATGTTTCTTCCTGTCTGTCCTGCCTACGTTCCTCATCATTATATACATCCCAGTCATGATTTCCACCCCAGTCCCCCCCCCCTCAGCTCTGAGGAAAGGGGCCCCCGTCGGTCCAATCTCTCTTCAGAACCAAAACTCTCCAGCCCAGGCGACCCCCCCCACGCTAAATCTCCCCCACTCCCAGTGCTATCCCACCCTCCATATAATGTGGATTCCCGAACTGCACACAGTACTTTAGCTGGGGCCTAACCAGCGTTTGAGACAGTTCCAGCCTCACTCCCTCCTCTTCAACACTGTCTCCCCTCCCCGGCTAATAAAGGGAAGTGTCCCGTGTCCCTCCTTAATCACTTCACCCGCCTGTCCCACTACCTTATGGGAGCGGGGAACACACCCACTGAGCTTCCTCTGACCCTCGGGCACACCCAGGGTCCTACTGCCCACCATCTACTCCCTTGCCTTGCATCCCCACCCCAGTGCATCCCCTCACATTGATCCCTGTTGAACGTTGCTTTCAATAAAGTTGAGGAGAGGAAGGTGAAGTTGACAATGATTGTTAAAGTGGACAGCAGTCTGGGTGTTGCCAATATCCACACTGCCTCCCCATTGTTCTCTGTGCGTACAAACCCCTTATTTACCCCACCTCCCTGGTTGGCATGGTGTGACAGAGAGAGACCCTTAAACTGGAGACCAGAAAATCTTAATCTGTATTTGGATTTAAATGGCTGACAACGTGCATGTATCTCGGTAATTCGGAACAGCTTCCTATCCAGCGCCCAACTCTGGGTTGCTGTTACTCTGTGACCATCATCGAGTGAGCTCTAATCCCATCGCTGTGGCTTGAACTGGACTGCACCTCGTCCTCTCCTGCCAATTCCAAATTCTGGGGCTCTTCACCGGGAGG
>NW_025213632.1:0-2032 GCF_004010195.1 Chiloscyllium plagiosum | reverse complement strand
TTGGGGGCCTCCTGCGAAGCGCTTCTTTGATGTTACCTTCGGTGTTTATAGTGGTCTGTCCCTGTCGCTTCCGGTTGTCAGTTTCAGCTGTTCGCTGTAGTGGTTGGTATATTGGGTCCAGGTCGATGTGCTTATTGATTGAATCTGTGGATGAGTGCCATGCCTCTAGGAATTCCCTGGCTTTTCTCTGTCTGGCTTGCCCTATGATAGTAATTTTGTCCCAGTCGAATTCATGTTGCTTGTTGTCTGCGTGTGTGGCTACTAAGGATAGCTGGTCGTGTCGTTTCGTGGCTAGTTGATGTTCATGTATGCGGATTGTTAGCTGTCTTCTTGTTTGTCCTATATAGTGCAAACTCCATCAACAAACACATCGACCTGGACCCAATATACCAACCACTACAGCGGACAGCTGAAACTGACATGGCATTCATCCACAAACTCCATCAACAAACACATCGACCTGGACCCAATATACCAACCACTACAGCGGACAGCTGAAACTGACAACCGGAAGCGGCAGGGACAGGCCACTATAAACACCGGAGGAAACATCAAAGAAGCGCTTCGCAGGAGGCTCCCAAGCACTGATGATGTCATCTAGCCAGGGGACAAAATGTTTGCAACAAAAACTTCCAGCTCGGCGAACAGAACCACAACAGATAGCGGAATAGAATGCTCACTGGTTCCGAAACAGTCAACAGAGAGTAGGTGTATAAAGGGTACTTATTCAGTTGTGTTCCACAAGGGCCAGTGCTGGGAGCACTGCTGTTCATCATTTTCTTCAGTAATTTGGCCTTTGAAATTACAAACACAAGTTCTAAATTTGTGGATGAGCACCAAATTGGGAATGGGGAAAAGTGAAATTACAGGACAGCAGTTTCAATAACAATATATCAAGTGGAACAGGAACAGACAGAGTGCACAAACATAAAAATACAACAGCAATTAGTACCAAAGGAGGCAAACAAATTGTAAAATATTCTTCACTTAATCACATGCTGTACTTGGAACAAGATAAATGAATTAACAGTACAAGTGGAGGTTAATAGGCATGATATTGGAGCCCTGATGGAGAAATAGTTACAGAGAGATCAAAGCTGGGATCTAAATATTCATATGTATGCTATTTTTTGAAAGGCTGTTCAAGAAGGAAAGAGTGGGGTGTCGGTTTGTTAGTGCATTAAGTGTTCTAGTAAAAAATGATTTTAGATCGAGAATGTAGACTCCATATTGGTTAAGGGAAGCAGTCAGTAAAAACTGACAGGAATTATATATAGGCCTCTGAACTGTGAATCAGAGAATAAACCAAAAGATAATGAGGGCACATGGAAAAAAGCTGTACACCAATCATGAGTGACTTTAATCTTCATGTAGATTAGGAAAGTGAAGTTAGCAGATATGGTCACAAGGGAGAATTCAATCATGTATTCAGACAACTTCCTAGAATATCATTTTGTCCGTCCAATTATATTTTGACCTTGTAATGTGTAATGCCAGGTTTAATGCATGATCTCAGAGTATAAGATTACCAAGGAAATGACAGAATTTAGCATTTGATTTCAGAGTGAGAAACGTAGGTCAGAAGCAATTGTGCTAAATGTAAGAGTAAGTGCCAAGGAATGAGGGGCAGAGTTGGTAGGACCAAACCGGGGAAGGAGTTTAGCAGAAAGTTGATGAACGATGGCAGCATTTAAGAAAATGATCATGACTCATGAGAAAGATATGTCCTGGTGAGGAAGAAGGGTTCTTGTAAGGGGCTAAACCAACCATGGCTAACCAAGCAAGTTAAGGATAGTAACACAATGAAAAAAAAGTAATGTGGTAAAGATTAGGAAAGTTTACAAAAAAAGAAAAAAATGGCAAAATTTAGTAAGGGGCAAGAAAATAAACTTGGAGAGTAAACTGGCAAGTATATCAAAATGGGCAAAGAACAAAGAACAATACAGCACAGGAACAGAGCTTTCAGCCCTCCAAGCCTGAGCTGACATATTTTGTCCTTCTATACTAAAACTGTCTTCACTTACAGGATCAT
>NW_025213631.1:19997-34700 GCF_004010195.1 Chiloscyllium plagiosum | reverse complement strand
GAAGATGATTGATGAAGGCAGGAGAGTGGATGTCAGTAAGAAAACCAAAATGTTCTCCATGGTAGACTGGTTGGCAAGGTTAGACTGCCTAGAATCCAGGGAGAGCGCGGCATTTAGATTCAAAATGTTCTTGGATTTTGGAGACAGGGCGTGACAGTGGAAATTTCTTCATTAAACTTGGAGACCTGTGACCATTGGCGTGCCGCAAAGATCAATAGTGGGTCCACTGCCACTTAAACAAATCATTTGCATTTGAGTATATGAAGTATGGTCAGTAAGTTTGTACATAATAACAAATTTCGTCGACCGTGAAGAATGAACTCTCAGACTATAGTGGGACCTTGTTTAGGTGAGCCGAGGAGTGGCAGATAGAGTATATTTTAGTTTCATGTGAGGTGTTGCATTTTGGCAAAACAAATCAAGGCAAGACATGATAGAACTCCATAGAAATTATCGAATCCCTACAGTTAGGAAACAGGCTTTTCGGCCCATGGAAGCCACATCGACCCTCTGAACAGTATCCCATTGGACAGTATCCCACAGTATCCCACAGTATCCTACCCTATCCATCTGAGCCTGCATTTCCCATAGCTAATCCACCTCCCCTACACAACCCTGGGTACGGTGCGCAATTTAGCATGGCCAATCTACCCTTACCTGTATATCCTGAGACTGTCGGAGTAAAACATAGCACCCGGAGGAAACTCACGCAGACACGGGGAGAATGTACAAACTCCACACAGTCAGTTATTCAAGGATGGAAATAAACCCAGGTCGCTGCCCTGTGAGGCAGCAAAGCTAGACTAGTGGTGCAGGTTCTCTGTTTCTTGAAAGTGCTGTCACAGGTAGATAGCGCAGTGAAGAAGGCACTTGGTGATCTTCCCTTTATTGGTGCGTGCTTTGAGTCGAAACATTTGCATGACAATATCTGTCCAGGACATTGGTTTGGCCAATTTTGTAATATTGCCTTTAATTCTGGTCTCCCTACTGTCGGAAAGGCGTTGTCAAACTTGAAAGGGTGCAGAAGAGATTTAAAAGAATATTGCAGGTGTTAGAGGGTTAAGTTGCAGGGAGAGTTTGAATAGGCTGGAACCATTTTCAAGTGTTGAGGCTGAGGGGAAACCTCAAAGAGGTTTCTAAAATCATGAGGGGCATAGATAAGGCAAACAGTCAATGTCTTTTCCCAGGATAGACGAGTCCAAAATTAGAAGACAAAGGTTTAAGGTGAGAGGAGAAAGATTTAAAAAGGGACATGAGGGACAACATTTTCACACAGAGACCGCTGTATATATGGATTGAACAGCCAAAAAAGGTGGTGGAGGCAGGTACAGTTACGCCATTTAAAAAGCATTTGGATGGATACATGAATGAGAAGTGTGAAGAGGGAGATGGGCCACCTGCTGGCAAGGCGGACGAGATTAATTTAGGATATTTGGTTGGTATGGATGACCAGACCGAACGATCTTTTTCCTTGCTGTACATCTCTGAGAGTCTATTGACTCTTCGTTATATAACACTGGAACAGGAGGAGGCTATTCAGCATCTGAATACTGCCAGTCGGCTTGTTTGCTCGATTACTGAGAGTCAAATACAAAAATACAGCATTCAGAATATGATGGCGTTTTACAGAAACATGAGAACGGCCTTTAGTCAAGAAAAGCTGTAAAGAGTGTGAAGAGGCCATTCAGTCCCTCACCTCAAATCTACAGAAACAGCAGGTGATCACAGAGCTATTGGAACCTGTTACTCAGGAGCAGGAGGATGACATGTATTTTCACAAACTTGGGATCAGGAGGGAGTCATTCAGCTGCTTGAAACTGGGACACAGGAACAGGAGACTCAACTGTTCGAGACTGAGATACAGGAACAGGAGGCAGTCACTCAACTGGAGGCGACTGAGGCCCGTGGACCCTGTTACACAGGAACAGGAGGAGGTGATTCAGTCCCCACCAGTATGGGACACTGGGAGAGAAGGGGAGTTTGCTTGGAACAAACAGAAATATATAATAAGTTGCATTAGTGGTCCATTCAATCCTGCCCCAACATTCACTAAGACCACGGCTGATCTGATGGTGATTCTCTCATTCCATTTTACGGAGACTGTCCTCTCTGCAACCTCTGCTCCATTTTTTCGTCATGGTGCCGACACAGATGCTGTAACAACAGTCACCATGACTCATGCAGTGGGATGGGTCCAACCGGATGAGTCAGGATTTGAAGGGTTCAATCACAAGAATGAAAACACAAAATAAAGTTATTACCAGATGTTTAGTTCTCTCACATTCGCAATTCAACTCACATACCCAGCTCATCCATTATACCTTCAGGATGGAGCACTGTGTAGATCCGGCTAGTGTACTGCTGAAAGCAACCCAGCTATGTCCAGAGTGGAACCCTGTGCAGCCCACACCAATGCTGGATCTATAATCCTGGGCTAAGTGTCCAGCTTGGGGAGCTGCGCAGTCCGCACTGGTTCATTCATATATAAACCAAGGCTGTTGCATTGTTCGGTAACACTGTGTTAGATCGCAGCTCAGTGAGGGGCAACTTGCAGCCAATTTTGGAACTGACAGGATGTGCAGCTCCCATTCATTTACAGCTCCATATCTCCACTGTGCCTTGACAAGGGGTGCTGCGAATGTGAGAGTCACTGCAAGGAAGAGATGTAAATGGAAACAATTTAAATACCAATAGTTCTGATTAAGGCGCATGTCACTCTAGTATTTAAAGATGAAATAACTGAGATAATATCCAATGTGATTTTGTAACTGATGCAAACAAGTAAGAGGGGGATGGTGATGTTATGGTGGTTGTACTATACGTCTTCAATAATCAATGGGAATTAGAAGAACAAATATGCAGGGAGACTGACGAGACTTTCAGGAGCAAGAGCGTTGTCATAATCGGTGATTTTAATTATCCTAATATAGATGGGGACTTCCAGAGGGTTAAGAACTTCTATGGAACGTAATTTGTTAAGTGTATTCAGGAAAGTTTCCACAAGCAATATATAGAGTATCCTACTTGGGAAGGGACAAACTGGACCTACTGTTGGGAAATAGGGATGGATAGGTGACGGAGGTAAAGTGGGGGAGCATTTTGGGAAAAGTGACCAGAGCTGTATTAATATTAAAATAGGTATGGTCGGGATAAAATTGGTCCACAGATTCAAGTTCTAAATTGGGGCAAGGCGAATTTGTTTGGAATTAGGCAGGGGATTACAGGGTTTTATTGGAGTAGTGTGTTTCCAGGTAAAAGGATCCCGGGAAAGTGGGAGGGCTTCAAAAGTAAGATAGCTCGAGTTTACGGTCGATATGTTCCTGTGAGGGTGAAGGGAATGTGAGGCTGGAAGATTGAACCATGAATGACAAGAGACATTGAGGCTCCGACCAGAAACAAAGGAGGCGTCGCTCAGGTACAGGCAGCTGGGACCAAAGGAATCTCTTGACGTACACAGGGGATACAGGAGTTTACTGAAGAAGGAAATCAACAGGGCTAAAGTGGTGTATGAGATAGCCTTGGCTGAGCAGTTTAGGATGAATCTAAATTCAGTATAGTAAAGAAAAAGAACAACTAGAGAGAGAATACGACGCCTTAAAATCCAAAATGGGCATGCATGTGTAAACCTTCAAGAGATGGGTGAGGTCCTCAATTTCCCCTCTGTGTTTATCATGAAGAAAGACATGAAGATCTGTGACCTTTGGGAGGTTAGTTGCGATATCTTGGTACAGTTCATATCACAGTAGAGGTGCTGTTGGACATATTAGAATGCATAGAGTCAGATAAATCTCTTGGTCCTGACTAGATATATCTAAGAGCACTGCACGAGGCAAGAGAAGATAGTTCAGGGGCAAGGACCCAGAAGACTGGGCAGTAGCAAATGTCGTGCCCTTATTCAGAAGGGCTGCAAAGAAAAGCGTGCAAAGACCCGTCAGCTTCACATCTCTTTCCGGAAACCACTTGAGAAGTTTCTGAGATATAAGATATGCATGCATTTGGGAAGACAGAGTTTGACTTGGAGCAGTCAGCATAGCTTTGTGCCTGGCAGGTCATGCCTGACAAATTTTGATAGAGTTTTTGAGGAAGTGACCAGGAAGGTTGACGAGGGCAGGGTGGTGGACATAGTCTATATGGATTTCAGTCAGGCCTTTGATAAGTTTCCACATGGTAGGACGCTGTAGAAGGTTAGATTACATGGACTCCAAAGTAAACTGGCAAATTGGCGACACAATTGGCTTGACGTTATGAAGCAAATGACTATGGTGGACGGATGCTTGTCGGACTGAAGGCCTGTGGCTAGTGGAGTGCCTCAGCGGTCTGTAATGTGCCCATTGCTGTTTGTTATCTATATCTATGATTTGGACTAGAGTGCACAACGCAACGTTAGTAAGTTTGCAGATGACACTAACATAGGAGGCATCGTTTACAGTGAGGAACGTTATCAGAAATTGCAGCAGTGTCTTGGTCAGCTGGGGAAGTGGGCTGAGAAATAGCAAATGGAGTTTAATATAGATAAGTGTGACGTCTTGCATTTTGGAAAGTCAAATCCAGGCAGGAGTTTAATGACGAATGATAGTGCCTTAAGGCATGTAGTGGAACAGTCTGAAATTTGAGTCGCAGATACACAGGACAGTGAAGAAGGCTGTTGGCACATTGGCCTTCATCAGCGCATTGAGTATAGAAGTTAGGTGGGACGTTATGTTGTAGCTGTACAGGATGTTGTGTAGGCTACAGTTGGAGTATTGTGTTCAGTTTTGTTCACCTTGCTCGAGAGAGGACATTATTGAACAAGAAAGAATGTAGAACAAATTTCCAAAAATGTTTCCTGGGCTAAAGGCTCTAAGTTATAGGCAGAAGTTGGACAGGTTAGAACTTATTTCTTTACAGCGTAGGAAACCGAGGGGGTTCTTATAGAAGTGCAGCCCTTATAAAATCCAGAGAGGCGTGCATGTGGCGAATACGTCAATTTTTTTTCCCCAAGGTTGTGGTATCGAGGACTAGAGGACATCCATTAATGTTTGGAAAGGATAAAAAATGTAAAAAGGAAACTGAGGGGCAACTTTTTAACATAGAGTGTAGTACGCATATGGACTAAGCTGTCAGTAAAAGTGATTGAGTTGAGTACAATAACAACATTGAAAAGGCATTTGGACAAATACACAGATAGGAAAGGATGAGAGGGATACAGAACAAGGGCCGGGAAATGGGGTAAGTCTGGATGTACATTTTGGTTGCCATGGTCCAGCTGGGCCAAATGGCCAGTCACACTGGCAGTCTCGTGCAATATGACAGTAAATCAGTGTGTTTTTGGGTGGAGACAGGGTGGGGAGGTGTACACTGAGATAAATTGTCATGGAAGGATATGTTCCCAGGTTCAGAATGTTGAAATAAATTCATTCCGATAGTATCATGCAACACGGGTCAGTATTTCGAAGAATTATGAGTGAAAGGGATATTGCTGTGAGTTCAGGCGATGGAGAGTTTTGGATGAGCATTTGTTCTGCAGCTTTGTAACTGGGAGTGAGGACAGCAGAGTCTTCACCTCACTGGGCTGAATCTAACAAAAAACTGTCTCAGTGACATTTTCATTGAGTGTGACAGAGGAGTTGTCTGCACGAGGCCGAGCTAGTTTCATGGTGCTATCTTAATAAACGCATCTCATTAACTACCCACCCACTCCATGGTGTCCCTCTCATACAATGCCATCCCGATTCTCCCACCCATCTTGACTGGAGGTACTCACAGTCGCCGAATGCCCCTGGATATTCCGTGATCCCTGACACTGATGCCATCTTTAAAAGGCCAATGGGCTCACGATAGTGCTTCTCAGTTTGGAGCTGTCCTGCACTTTTTCCCCGAGCATGGCAGCGAAGGGGAAATTACACCGTGGTTTGCCGACAACAGCCCAGAGGTCCTGGTGGATGGGCTAGCACAAAGGGGACCATACTCTTCCCAGAGGGGGCCACACTACCAGATCCACCGAGCATGGTCTGAGCTCACCACGCTGTGGTGCAGTTTCTGGGGTCTGAAGAAATGTCCAGCAAAACAGGACAAGATCAATAAGCTTCCCCACTCTGTCAGGATAAGGGTCACTATATTTTCTCTGCTCCCTCACACTCACTGTATATCTGTTAGAACACCGACCCCCGAACAAGGCTCATGCTCCACCACTCTCACTGCTGCATGCAGCACCTTCCCTCTCTTTCTCTCTTGCCTTTCTAATCTCCACCCCCCACCGAGAGACGGTTCTCAGACACTTCATACCCCGGGTTTCTTCTAGCATGTGCTCAGAAGGCATTTCCCGTGGGGACGGAATCTCCTTTCAATATGTTTCATCTGATTTATAAATTCATGCAACAGTCAGCATGCTTTCCACAGACAAATCAAAAACATGCACTTATTTTATGGTTACAGATATCCAATCACAATTAGTCATTCTGGTTATTAAACTGGTCTCACCTTATTGTATTCAGCCAAGGACAACTTCCGAACACTTGTCTCATTATAAAACATAATTTCTAGCAGAGAACATTTTTATCTCAAATACACCTTTTTCCTTGACATTAAAATTTTGTTTGCCCTTTTTCTGTGACTGATTCTGTGTGTAACAGTTACACAGTCTCCCACTCAGTTGGCTGGATGGTTTGTTTGTGATGCAGAGGGAGGCCACCAGCGCAGGTTCAATTCCCCACACTGACAGAGGTTAACTTAAAGGGGATGCTCTCTCAACCTCACCCCATCACCCGTGTGGTGACCTTCAACATAAACCACCATGAGTGGTCTCTCTAATGATAGTTATTTGGGACTCTAATCTAGCAATGTTGGCATTTTAAGTTTTTAGCAATTTTTTTAATTGAAAAACATATTTTATTATTAAATTAAACCAATAACAAAACAACTCAAATAACTGAACCAAATTACACCCACGTGCATGTATATACAAAATAAGTTAAAGTCTCTAAACGGACAGAAGAAAAACAAAAATAAACAACAAATAATAAATAAGTAATATGGCTCAGCGTAACAAAATGATAGCTCTCGTTCTTCGAGAGCATTAACTGATACACATTCATACGTTCATAATTCTGAATTTGTGATTCATTAGGCAATATCGTCATGGCTACATAAAAGCCATTTTTAGAGTGGCAGATAAGCCTGTATCGCGGTAATCCAAAAACGTTTGGCACATCTTATATAAATCTCTGCTTTTTGGTGCACCATACTGGTGAGAATGTCCAAAGGGATATTCTCTATGACGAGCTTACAACCACCCAACAGACCCGGGGGGGATTTCAGACATCCAACACAAAAGAATATTTTTCCTAGCACAGGAAGTATGGGGGAGATACTAAAGGAATATTGTGCATCAGTATTTACTGTGGAAAAGTATACGGAAGATATAAAATGTGAGGAAAATAGATGGCGAGACCTTTCAAAATGTTGATAGTACAGAGGAGGAAGTGTTGGATGCCTTAAAACGGGTAAAGGTGGATAAGTCCCCAGGACCTGATCAAGTGTACCCTAGAACTCTGTGGGAAGCGAGAGGAATGATTGCTCGGACTTTTGCTGAGATATTTGTAATATGGATAGTCACAGGTGAGGTGCCGGAAGACTGGAGGTGGGCTAACGTTGTGCCATTGTACAAGAAGGGTGTTAAGGACAAGCCAGGGAGCTAGAGATCAGTGAGCCTGACTTTGGTGGTGGGCATGTTGTTGGAGCTAATCGTTAGGGACAGGATGTGCATGCATTTGGAAAGGCAAGGACTGATTAGGGATAGTCAACATGGCTTTGTGCGTAAGAAATCATGCCTCACAAACTTGATTGAGTTTTTGAGGATGTAACAAAGAGAATTGATGAGGGCAGAGGGGTAGATGTGATCTATATGGACTTCAGTAAGGGTTTTGATAAGGCTCCCCATGGGAGATTGAATGACATGGTTAGATCTCATGGAATACAGGAGGACTAGCCATTTGTATACAGAACTGGCTCAAAGGTAGAAGACAGAGTGTGGTGGTGGAGGTTTGTTTTTCAGACTGGAGGCCTGTGACAAGTGCAGTGCAACAAGGATCGGTGCTGGATCCACTACTTTTTGTCATTGACATAAATGATTTGGATACAAGCATAAGAGGTACAATTAGTAAGTTTGCAGATGACACCAAAATTGGAGGTGTCGTGGAGAGCGAAGAGGGTCACCTCACATTGTCCAAATAGCCAATGGGTTGAGAAGTGGCAGTTGTAGTTTAATTCAGATAAATGCGAGGTGGTGCATTTTGGGAAAGAAAATCTTAGCAGGACTTATACACTTAATGGGAAGGTCGCAAGGAGTGTTGCTGAACAAAGAGACCTTGCAGTTCATGTTCATAGCTCATTGAAAGGGGAGTCGCAGTTAGATAGGTAGAAGGTGCTTCCTTTTTTGGTCAGAATATTGAGTGCAGGAGTTGTAAGATCATGTTACGGCTGTACAGGACACTAGTTAGGCCAGTATTGGAATATTGCGTGCAATTCTGGTCTCCTTCCTATCGAAAAGATGTTGTGAAACTTGAAAGGGTTCAGAAAAGATTTCAAGGATGTTGCCAGTGTTGGAGGATTTGAGCTATAGAGAGAGGCTGAAAAGACTGGGGCTGTTTTCCCTGGAGCGTCGGAGGCTGAGGGCTGAAATTATCGAGCTTTACAAAATTATGAGGGGCATGGATAGGGTAAGTAGGTAAAGTCTTTTCCCTGGGGTCGTGGAGTCAGAACGAGAGGAAAGAGGTTTAGGGTGAGCGGGGAAAGATATAATAGAGAACTACGGGGAAACTCGTTCACACAGAGAATGATACGTGTATGGATTGAACTGCCAGGTGATGTCGGGGAGGTTGATACAAGTGCAACATTTAAGAGGCATTTGGATGGGTGAATAAACAAGAAGGGTTTGGAGGGATATGGGCCAGGTGCTGGCAGGTGCGACTAGATTGGCTTGGGACATCTGGTCGGCATGGAAGGGTTGGACCGAAGGGTCTGTTTCCATGCTGTACATCTCTGACTCTATGACGTATATTAATCTCTGTATTTTGGTGCACCATGCTGGTGAGAAAGTCCAAAGGGATATTCCCATGATGAGCTTACAAAGACCCAACAGACCCGGAGAGTTTTCAGACATCCAACACAACAGATTATTTTTCCTATCCAGAAAGTCAGGATTTTGTTTTCGCATATGCATCTGCGTAAGATGCTCTGGGCATGCCCAGGAAAGTGAAATCGGGTCCATTTCCAAATCGGTCCCCAAGACCCACTCTACCACACCTAACACTGTGCTCTAATATATACGAAGCCTGCAGCAGGACCACATACAATAAGTAAGAGTGTTTGTATTCATTCTGCATTTAGGACATGCTGAAGATAATCCCACTTCGAATTTTGAGAAAAACTCTGGTGTCAGATAGACCCTATGAAGAATTACAACTGCATGGATTGGGTTCTATTACCGATCAAAATCCTTTGAGCATTTTCACAAATATCCTCCCATGTCTCCGAAGAGTTCTGAATCCCCAACTCTCTCGCACAGATGTCATGAAGCTGCACAGTCTTTTCTGAGGGGTCACTATCCAACTAAGGATAAAGGGTGCTGACAGAGAGTGTATTCTTAACAATAAGCAACCGCTTCTCTCTATCAGATCTGAAAGAGTCTGTTAAAAGTTTTTTTTTAATCAAATCTCTAATTTGAAAAAAAATGAAGTCTCCACTAGGTAGTCCATACTTACCAGTTATTTGATCAAATGATATCATTACTTCTCCCTCAAGTAACACGTGATGGCTCAGTGGTTTGCACTGACTCACAGCACCAGGGTCACGGGTTTGGTTCCAGCCTTGGGTGACTGGCTGTGTGAAGTTAGTATATTCTCAACTGTGTCTGCGTAGGTTTTCTCCCATAATCACAAACATGTGCGGGTTAGATGAATTAGCCATTGCTAAATCGCTCATAGTGTTCCAGGATGTGTAAGTTGGGACATTAGTCAGGGTAAATATAGGATGGTAGGGGAATGGGTCTTGGTCGGGTTACTCTTCAGAGGATCGAAGTGGGCTTGCTGGGCCCAAGGAACTGTTCCCACACTGTAGGGATTCTACTCATTCTAAATCACCCAAACAAGGTACCCCCCCTTGCTGCCCACAGTTTAAACCTGGAATCCATTATCCCAGGTTGACAACCTGGTATACCAATTAAGCGGGTAAGAAACATAGTTTATGCTGTATTGCCCTCGATCTGACGCATTGTCCTTCCAGTTTTAACAGTATTGATAATCATTAGTTTTTGACAATGCTCCATAAATATTGTCATTTTATCTAAGAATAGGAGACTGTTAAGGTTTCACTTCATCTGAGAGGGCTCAATGTCTAGCCGTATTGATGCCGAGTCCTCAGCGGTCCAGGCACTAACATAGGATGACAAAAGAGCTTAATTGATAGCTTTTAATCGGGGAGATTTACCCCCAACAATCTGTGGGGCAGCTGCAATTTTGTTAGCTTGATAAAGAATCGCGTGTGGTAACAAATAAAAGAGCTAAACCCGCCATTATGTTTCCTAAGTATCCTAAGCATTCGCACGGGTGCGAGGAAATTAGGAAGGACATTCAATTTAATAACAGCTATGCGACCTAGCCAGAATATTGGAAATGCCTCCCATCTTTGAAGGTCTTGTTTAATTTTGTTAAACAAATGGACACAGTTAACGTTAAATAAATGACCAAAGACAGATGGAATGAATATACTGAAATAGGGAAACCACCCTCGCGACCATTTGAAAGGAAACCAGGATTTGCCCTCAGTATCAGGTATTTCCCTAAGACCTCCCATTGGTATGGCCTCCAACTTTATAAAATTAATCTTATCACCCAGAAAAGCAACAAGGGAATTAATGCATTGCATCACATGAACTACCGAAATTGCGGGATTTGACAAAAAAAGACCCTCATTTGCATACAATGTAATGTTACGCGACGTCTATCCCACTTCTTGGTCAGATATAGAACATAGAACATAGAACAATACAGCACAGAACTCCTCAGCCCAGCTCTGCATCATATCTAAGTCCCTCTGCAGCCGACAACAGCCCTCCTCACTGTCCACAACTCCACCTATGATGGCATCCAGACGGATGGTCTCCTCAAGTGGCTCAATCATCAACGTAAACAACAATGGCGAAAGGTGTCAAATTTGTCGGCTGCTTGGAGAAATATTAATGTTACTGGTTGGCACACAATTTGTGAGAACCACAGCCAGAGGATCGCGGTAAAGGACCCTCACCCACTTGATAAAAAAATTGCGTAGGCCAAACCGTTCTAATGTACAGAAGAGATCCGGCCACTCAACCCAATCAAGTGCCTTCACTCATCTAAAGGGATTAATAATCCCTGGACAGATTGTTGTTGACACTCTTGGATCATATTGTGTAACCTCTTAACACTGTAGGAAGATCTGTGGCCCTTTATAAAGCCTGTTTGGTCATCTTTGACAACGGAAGGCAGCAAAGTATCCAGCCTAAATGCACGGATCTCAGACAGGATTTTGAAACCAACATTTAAAAGTGAGATTGGCGTGTAAGAAGCACAATCCTCCAGGGTCTTTGTTTCTTCAGCATCAGAGAGATATGAGCCTCTCTTAAGGATTGAGGGAGGTGTTAGTGACTGTATGAGTGACGGAACGTGTTATACATCAACCCTGACAATAGGTTTATAAATTATTTATAAAATTCACTCGGAAATCCATTAGGATAGTGCGCCTTTACATTCTGAAGCTGCTTCACACCCTCCTGCGCTGACAATGGTGCATTAAGACACAACACTTATTCAGGGGTTACTCCTGGAAGACCCAGATTCTTGAAAAACGACTCCACCTTAATCCATCTATCCTCAACATGTTCAGGCTGAAATAATTCGGAGAAAAATCTCGGACAGACTGCATTAATCTTTTTCGATTCGAAGGTAAGGATCTCAGTACCTTCCCTAATTGATGTAATGGCTGGAGAGGGGCGCTCGTTTTCCTGGCAAGATAGGCTAAATAATTGCCTGGCTTACCACTATGTTCAAACACCCTTTGATTTGCAAAAGTAAGTACCTTCTTGGCTGTCTGTGTGAGCGTGGAATTCACTGTAGACCGAAGAATTGTGATCCTCTGCAGCTGAGCCACTGTGGGTCAATTGCAGTATGCCCTCTCGGCTGCCCTCAGCTGTGCCTCAAGCCAGCGTTCCTGCTCCAGCTTCTGCCGCATCCTAAGGAATAATTATTGCCTTGGCATAAGCCTGAACAATGTCCCAGAGAATGGATGGCTTACTGGTTAAATCTGAAATAATTGCTAAGAAAGATCTGAATTCATTAGAGAAATGCTCAATGATCTAACGAGCCTTAAGAATAAAGGGATACATTCGCCAGTGTCTCAAATCTGTCATATTGCACTTAATGTGTAATACAATAAGTATGGTCAATATGGTCAGTATGGTCAGTATGGTCAGTATGGTCAGAAATGCTAATATTCCCAATTGTGCAGGATGCCACCGAATCTAAGATTGTTGCAGGGATGTGGAAGAGATCAATCCTTGTGTGGCATTTCTGCGGGTTAAAGGAGAAAATAAAACTCAAAGTTTGTGAGAAGATTTGTAGCTCGGGTGCTCATTGTTGTGGTTCTGTTCGCCGAGCTGGAAATTTGTCTTGCAAACGTTTCGTCCCTATCTAGGTGACATCATCAGTGCTTGGGAGCTTACTGTGAAGCGCTTCTGTGATGCCGGAGGAAACATCACAGAAGCGCTTCACAGGATCAAAATATTGGATTATTTACCATAATTCAAGGCTTTGGGGATTATGATCCTCCCGTTAGTTTCAAATACAAACTTGTAATTTAAATGGAAGATTCCTCTTATCCAGTATGGCTTCTCCCCTACTCCTAGTATTAAAAGACGAGAAATCCCACTCTGCTGTAATGTCAAATGTTCCTTGTCATCTCCTGGAACAGGGCAACATCCACCCTCTCTTTTTTAAGACTAGAAAGTAAATTTTTCCTCTTGACTGGGCAATGGCTCCCCTTAATGTTCCAGGTACACCATTTAAGCACATCATTATCCAGAACACACTGTAGCAACATTTGAGAGAGGAGGAACTCGAATTACTGATCAGGAAAAAACAAAGTCTCATAGAGCTTAAAAACTACACAAACTAAAACTATTACAACGGACAAGCTCTCAAAACTTTCCAAAACGAAACATATAAAAAAACAAAAAACAAACAAAATCGATCGGGGAATTTAAAATGTCCACAACATTTTCGCTTTCTCTGCAGAGTCAGACGGGTTCATGGATCCATTCAATGCAATACAGAGAACCGTTGAGTACCAGAGGGAATACTGATTCCCGAGTCCCCTTAGTCTTCTCTTGATAGATATTAGACTTGGAAGTAGGTGAGCACGTTGGTGATAGCGATCACAATGGTGTTATGTTTGCAGACAACACTATGTTAGTGCAGTTATGGATAGTGACGAAGGGTGTTGTAGGTTGCAGAGAGACATAGATAAGCTGCAGAGCTGGGCTGAGAGGTGGCAAATGGAGTTTAATGCGGAGAAGAGTGAGGTGATTCACTTTGGTCAGAGTAACCGGAATGCAAAGTACTGGGATAATGGTAAGATTCTTGATAGTGTAGATGAGCAGAGAAATCTCGGTGTCCAGGTACTCAGATCCTTGAAAGTTACCACCCAGGTTGACAGGATTGTTAAGAATGGATACTGTGTTTTAGCTTTTGTCAATCGAAGGATCAGTTCTGGAACCATGAGGTTATGCTACAGCTCTACAAAACACTAGTGCGGTCGCACTTGGAGTATTGTGTACAGTTCTGGTCACCGCCTTATAAGAAGGATGTGGAAGATTTGAAAAGAGTTTAGAATAGAGGGATATGGACCATGTGCAGGTAGATGGGACTAGTTTAGAATAGAGGGATATGGACCATATGCAGGGAGATGGGACTAGTTTAGAATAGAGGGATATAGACCATGTGCAGGTAGATGGGACTAGTTTAGAATATAGGGATATGGACCATGTGCAGGTAGATGGGACTAGTTTAGAATAGAGGGATATGGACCATGTGCAGGTAGATGGGACTAGTCTAGAATAGAGGGATATGGTCCATGTGCAAGTAGATGGGACTAGTTTAGAATAGAGGGATATGGACCATGTGCAGGTAGATTGGACTAGTCTAGAATAGAGGGATATGGACCATGTGCAGGTAGTTGGGACTAGTTTAGTATAGAGGGATATGGACCATGTGCAGGTAGATGGGACTAGTTTAGAATAGAGGGATATGGACCATGTGCAGGTAGATGGGACTAGTTTAGAATAGAGGGATATGGACCATGTTCAGGCAGATGGGACTACTTTAGAATAACATCATGGACAGCATAGATCTGGTGGGCCGAATGGCCTGTTTCTGTGCTGCACTCCTAAGTTTTCTAACTTCCCAGCATCTGCCCCAGCATACTGAAATTGTTAGAAATGATATGTCAATAGACAATAACTGGCCACTGAGAAACACATTTGATAAAATAATTTGTTTTAAGCCTGTTGGATTTAATTTGTTGGTATGAATATTAATGGCAGAATTGTAAGGGTGTAGGAGGGGTGTTGTGGTATAGGGGATATCGTGTATTTGAATTATCAAAAAACTTTACACAAGTTTCAATAAGGGCTAA
>NW_025213631.1:13913-17831 GCF_004010195.1 Chiloscyllium plagiosum | reverse complement strand
TTTTGTGACATTAAACCCTGACAATGATTCCCCTTCCCATTGCCTTCCCCCTGCTAGCAGACCCTTTGCAGTCCCTTTAACACTTACTCCATCAACACGCTCTCATTTTAAGATTTTAAGTACTTTGTGATGATCTTCTCATCCTCATAATCTAATATGATACATTTTGTCCTGAGTGAGGGGCCGGTGGGAATTTCGCGCTGTCTGCTTCAATGGAATGTTTTTTCGTTGAGTGATTTACAGTGTTCCTTCAAATGATTTCCACTGTTCATTTACAGGCACATGTTTCAGTCTGTTTAGCCTGTTTATCTTGGTCCGTTCTCCTCTCAAACCCATGTAATTGGCTGTTTTTGTTTCTAGTTGTCGCGTGTCCTTTCTGTGATTCACTTTAAAACTTTATATTTCTTTAAACTGCACTTTATCACAATTTCCAAAAGGATCTCTACAGGTGATATTACTTATTCACTAAGTTTTATCACACAACGATCGTTCTGAGATCGTTATGTCCCTAGCCAGTTGCACAATTTGTTATTCAAGGCAACACTGAAAAAAGTTATCTGAACTCCTCTTTCAATATCACTGTTGTCAGTGTGACTGTCCCAGATTATGGGAATATTGAAGTTTCCCAAAATTATCATTGTGTTTGTTAAAAAATTCCAATGAATTCCTGTTTAATGCAGTGATGAGCAATGAAATGCTGTTCGGTGGCAAAAACTGTTCTGCTGCTTGTGTCCTTGGCAAGTAGTAGCCAGAATTTACATTCAGAGTGACTCTACTTCATGATCTGAGGTCAAATGCTTTCTCTATAATGCCTTTGTTACCCATTATTGTTAGCGTTGCCCATTTTGCATGAGTTTCCGCAAGGTTGTGATCCATTGAGTATTTATGTCCACCTTTTGTTCGCCCTGTATCCACGGTCTCTCTGATGTCTAAATCTCTTTTATCTTTGTGTCACAAATAACTCTACCTTATTGAAGAGACATTATCCATTCAAAAAAAAACATAATTTACTCTTTCCCACAGTTTCCTCTCACAAACCGATTCCCTGATACACAGTTTTAGTTAAACTCTGTCCCATCCTGTTTCTTTCTGCTTGTCTTCAGTCACATTCCCATGTTTCTCCCATACTTCACCTTTTCTCTGTGGATTTCGAAAGCTCCTTTCAACTGAACCCTGTCCCTGCATCCACTCTGTCAGTTTGAAGCCCTGTCCATAAACCTACCGACATGGTTGGTCAGGACACTGGTCCCAGCACAGTTCCAGTGGGACCATCCTAATGAATTATTTTAAATCAGGTATGGGATGTGGGTGTCCCTGGCTGACCAGCCTTTCTTGCCCAGCCCTAGCTGCCCTTGAGCTGAGTAACTTGCTTGGCCATTTCAGAGGGTCATTGAGAGGCAAACACTTTGCTGTGGGTATGACTTGCAGACCACATGAGGATGGGCAGATGTCCTTCTCTAAAAGACAAGTGTTTGGGCTTTTTGTTGTACACCAGCAATGTTTTCGTATGTATTTATGGATTGTTAATTACCATTTGTTTTAGGTATTGATTTTAAATTTATCCATTTCTGATGGTGGGATTTAAACCTGCCTCCACAGAACATTCGCTGAGGATTGGCATACATGCTCTAGCAATAATACCAGACCAGCACTTCACCTGCTCACAGGTTGCTCAACCCTGAGCACTGATACATCATGAAGTGCGTCATGAAGCTAAAATCATCCTGAACTCTGGTGATATCACTCAGTCTCTCTCCATGTGGTCTCCCTCACTGTGTGGGTCTAGTTGCTGCCTCTGTCAGCATCTCTCACTCTTGCAGCTACTCCACATCCTAAGCCAACAGAATTGTCCACTCCAGAGGGATACAGCAGCACAGGCCAGGGATGGAGACTGGGATTTTCCAGATCTCTGTGGGTCACAGCATCATTCTCCCTATGTCACCCTCACTGCTTCTGTCTAATTTCCTATTCTATCTATCTTTCAGTCTCCTATACGTACTCAGGAAGTTACTGACTCAGTAGACTTCCCAGCTGCTGGGTGTTTCGTCCATCACCACATTGAAGATGTTTGGTCAGCCAGAGAGACAAAGTGCTGGGAGATCTGGAGCCTTCAATAAATCCTGCAGTGTGGTAAGATCACTCACACTGCACAGAGCAGAGAGCATTGAGAGGGGTCCAAACATCGGCTAACAAGACATGATATAGATACAGTGCTGGAGGGGGAGCACAGTACAGACACACCCCAGGCTCAATCACCGCTCCTATTTTAACTTACTTTGTACTGAGTCAGCATCGGGAGTGTCACGGTTATCGATCCAGGTCTGTGCTGGCTTAGTGAGCAACAGTATAACAAAGGGGAAAGCAGGCCTCCGACGAGAGGGTGGGACTGCTGCCTGGGGTCATTCTGTTCTGCGCTCCCTCTCCAACACTGTAACTATGTCATATCTTCTTGACCAGTGTCTTCAACAGTGTGTAACCCCTACATCAGTTCCAGCCCTTGTAACTTCCTCCCTCCCATTTCGTCCCTCCACATATTTCAAATGTACTGCATTCCAGCCTACCATCCCTGTCTCTGTAACTTGCTTCAGTGTCTATAACATGCCTTATCTCAGTAGTCTCCTCCTCCAATAACTGGAGACAGAGGCATGCAAAACACGGAAACATAACCTTCGGTCCGACTAGTCCGTGCTGACCAGGTTTACCAAACTGAACGAATCGCTTCATCCTGTGTTTGGCCCATATCCGCTCAAACCTTCTCCTCTCCATGTACCTGCCCAAAAGTCTTTTCCATGTTGCAATTGTTCTTGTTTCTCCATGTGCCCCTGGCAGTTCGTTCCGTCAATGCACCGCACTCTGTGGATAATGTTGCCACTCAGCTCCCTCTTTAAATCCTTGCTCTCACACCTCCCATTTATACCCTCTAGTTTTAGACTCACCTACCCTTGGGTATTCACCTTACTCAGGGCCCGCAAGATTTTGTAAACCTTGATAAGTTCACCATATAGCCTCCTCTGCCCATGGGAAATATTTAGGACAATGTTACAAATATCTCCTACTCATATATCAAAGTGCTGGCCAATGAGGGCAAGTGTACCAAATGCTGCTTTCTCCAAGCTGTCCACCTGTGATTGCCATTTCCAAGGAACAATGTAACTGTAGCTCTTGGTCTCTCTCTGTTCGACAACACTGCCCAGGGCCCTGCCATTAACTGTGTTAGTCCTGCCTGGTTTCTCTTAACAAAATCCAACATCTGAATTCAACTCCACCTTTCATTCCTTGGTCCACGGCCCCAGTTGGTCGAGACCCCCTTTGATAACCGATTTCACTGCCCACTACAACATTAATTTGATCATCCATAAAATTACGAACAATGGCTCCTATATTCTCACCAAATCGTGTATGAAGATGATTCACATCAGTGGACCCAGCCCTGATCCTTATGGCACACCGCTGGTCACAGGCTTCCAGTCTGAACAACAATCCTCTCCCAACTCCCTCTGTCTCCTACTGTCAAGCCAATTTTGAATCCAGTTGGCGAGCTCTCCCTGATCCCATGTGATCTAACCTACTAACCAGTATATCATGCTAAACCATGTCAAAGGCCCTTCTGACGTTGATTTAGACAATGTATGGTCACAACTTCAGCGAAAGCAATCAAGTTAGTGAGCCCTGACTTTGTATGCACAATGCCCTGCTGACTGTCTTTCATCAATCTTTGCTTTTCCAAATGAACGTGACTCCTGTCTGGCAGAATCACTTTCACAACTTACCCACCACTGACATTGGGCTAATTAGTCTTTCGTTCCCTGGCTTTCCATTGCAGCCTTTCTTAAATAATTGACTAAAACTCTATTCTTGTCATAGAGCCATGCAGCATGGAAACTGACCCTTCAGTTGGTACCAAACATAACCTAAAAC
>NW_025213631.1:8283-12276 GCF_004010195.1 Chiloscyllium plagiosum | reverse complement strand
ATCCATTTTAGCAAACCTCCTTCACAGTCCACGATTCCACCCTCCAGTCTTGCAGCACATCACACATGGCTGTCAATTGTACAAATATCTTTGCTCGGTGCTCCACAATTTCTTGCCTAACATCCCACAATGTCCTATGATACGCATAATGAGGTCCTGGGGCTGTCCATACCTTTATGTTTTAAAACCTCCAGCACCACCTTTTCTTTAACATGCACTATTTGCAAGTCATAGAGATGGATAGCATGGAAGCAGAGCCTTCGGTTCAACTGATCTATGCTGACCAGAAGATCTAAATGCATCCATCCCATTTACCAGCATTTGGCCGAAGTACCTCAAAACACTTGTTATTGATATACCCAACCAGATACCTTTTAAATGTTGTAATTGTATTAGTCTATGTTACTTTCTATCTCAGTTCATTTCATACACGTATCACCATGTGCATGAAAAAAACTGTCCCTTCAGTCCCTTGAAACCTTTCCCCTCTAACCTGAAACCTATGCCCTCTAGTTTTGGACTCCTCAACCCCTGGGAAAAGACCTTGAATGTTTACCCAATCCATACACACCATGTTTATATTAACGTCTATCAGGTCACCCCTCAGTCTCTGATGCTCCAGAGATTATAACCCCAGCTTATTCAGCAACAACCCTGGCAACATCTTATAAATCCTTTCTGAGCACTTTCAAATTTCACAACATCATTCCTATAGCAGGGATACTGGAATTGCAGAGAACTCCAATTGCGGTCTAACATATTACTCTTGTTCCCTGAGTTCCCCAGTCTTTCTCCACAGTTCTGGAGTGAAAAGGTTGTTTAGGGTCTTAGGAAATATCCTGCAGTTCCACCCAAATTTCACAACATCATTCCTATAGCAGGGATACTGGAATTGCAGAGAACTCCAATTGCGGTCTAACATATTACTCTTGTTCCCTGAGTTCTCCAGTCTTTCTCCACAGTTCTGGAGTGAAAAAGTTGTTTAGGGTCTTAGGAAATATCCTGCAGTTCCACCCATCTATTGCCTTAATGATCTTTAAGGGCCCTTATTTTGTCTCGAGTTACTCTTTTACTCTTAATATATGTATATTTATATTTATACAATCACTCTCCTTATGCTTCTCTGCCGAGGCTATTTCATGTACCCTTTCTGCATTCCTGATTTCCACCCAAAGTGTATTCCTAAAGCCATGTGATTCTCGTGGATTCTCTTGATCCACCTGGCTATACCTGACATGTGCCCCCTTTTCCTTGACCAGATCCTCAACAGACAGCCAGTGTTTCAAAATGCATTCAGCGTTGACCTGAACACAAATAGGTACATGCTGGCGCTGAACGCTCAATTTATCTCATTTTTAATATATTCTCACTTGCCAGATTTCGCTTTCCCTGTAAATAGACTCTCCAATCACCTTTTGAAAGTTCCTGGCTGATACGATCAATGTTAGTCTGGCCCCATTTTACAACTTGAATTGTAAAATAGCCCTTTTCCGTAGCCATTTTCAAACTGATACAAATGCCTCAGTCCCTTTCCCTACCTTGTTTCCCAAGTGGAGGTCAGGTTTTGCCCATTTCTGTTTTCAGTCTATTTACATATTGATTGGGTGTTTTCTGGAACGCAATTACCAAATTCCTCCCTTGCAAACACTGAACACTGGCAGTCCCAGTCTCAGTTTGGAAAGTTTAAAAAACCCTGCTATAACAGCCCTATTATTGTGATCGATATTTGAGATCTCCTGACGTATTTGTTTCTCTGTCTGCCACTGATTATTCGGGGTCAATAGGACAATCGTGTCAGAGTGATGACCCATTCTTATTTCTCAGTTCCACTAACATAGCTTCACTGGGCGATACCACAGGAATATCCTCTCTAAGTACTGCTGTGATGATTCTTGCAATCGAAGCCCACCACCACACATCCTCTTTTGCCTCCCCTTCCTGTAGCATCTCCACCTTGAAACAATGAGCTGCCAGTCCTGTCCCTCCCTCAGCTGTGTTTCTGTAATAACGAAAATCTCTCAGTCCCATGTTCCAATCCATGCCCTGAGTTCATCTTCCTTAGCTGTCAGGCCCCTTGCAATGAAATAAATGCAGTTTAATCATCAGTTTTCCCCATTCCCTGCTATGTTCTTGCCTGCCTTGTCTGTTGAAATTGCTGTCTTTAACTTGTGCAACAGTCTCAATCTTCTTTCTGACTTTGTGACTGTTTAATGTTCAACATCCCGCCAGATTAGATTATATCCTCTCAAGCAGATCTAACAATTCACCCCACCAGGATGTGGGTCCCCCAAGCACTCCCAGTTCAGGTGCCTTCCACTCCCAGTCCACCTGTGCTGACATCTTTAGGGATATTTGGATTGTCCACTCAGGTCGCTGTGTTCCTCAGGAGTTGGGAAGAACCAACCATTCATTATGTCTGCGCTTCGCTTATCGTACCTCCCACAGGGTATGACCTCACATTGATCAGAACTAAAGTCTGCTCAGATTATCATCTGATTGTCATCAGACTGTAGCGAGAGACCAACCACCTCACTGTGAACAACAGATTCATCGTTCATATCGTCTGCAAACCTACTAATGATTACTTTTGCTTTCACATCGAAGTTATTATTCGACAGACTGACCAGCGATGGTTCCTGCACAGATCCCTGTGGTACACCCGCTGGCGAATGAATTTCAAACACGAAGAGGTTTATCCACGAATTTTGTATCCAATTTACCAACTTGCCTTGAATCCCAGTGGCTCTTCTCTTTTGGACCAGCCTTCCATGTGGAACCTTGACAAAGGTCTTATTCAGATCCACGTAAACCACATCATCTGCACTGCCCTCATCAATGTTTTGAGAGATCATTTAAAAAGAAAACGCAACTGAATTCCTCAGACAGCATATCCCTCTGCCAAATCCGTGATGACTCAGCCGAGTTGATCCCTGCCTTTTCAAGTGTTTATTCATCCTCAGAATTGTTCCCAGAAATTTCCCTTCATCTGCTGTCAGACTATCTGCTCTGTAATTACCTGGCCTATCCCTGCTGCCCTTCTTGAACAAAGGAACCACAATTACGATCCTCCAGTCATTCGGCACTTCACCTGTGGCCAGCAAAGTATTAAATATATCCACTAGGGTCCCAGCAATCTCCTTTCTTACCTCCCATAGCAGCCTGGGATACATTTCATTGGGCACTGGGGATTTCTCCACCTTTATGCCTGTGAAGACATTTAATACTTGCTCCTTATTGATCTTAACATGTTGTAAAACCTGAGCATCCCAACTGAAATCCATGGCTACGATGTCTTTCTCCTGTGTGAATACAGATGGGAAATATTCATTGGAGACCTCACCTACTTCCTCTGGCTCCGTGCACAGATTATCCCTTTGGTTTCTAACAGGCGCAACTATTTAATTAGTAATCTTCTTCCTCTAACTGTATTGATAAAACACCTTGTGGCCTTCTATTAACAGTATCTCCCAAGGGTATTTCAAACCCATTCTTTGCTCCTCATTTTTAAGGACCCCTTGCACTCTCTATACTTTTGAAGTGCTTCGCCTGTTTTCATCGCACTGTACTTCCTTTATCCAACTCACGACATCGCTTGACCAGTAATCACTGGAGTTACTGCCGTTGTATTTCACTCTTCTCTTCTGGGAGCACACTAGCCCTAAATTCTCACTGCATCACTTTAAATTTATTCCTTGATCCGAATATGAACCCAACTGCAAATAGTTCCTCCCAGTCTGTGTTTGACAGCTCCTGTCTCGTGATAATGATAATGCCCAGTGACAGTAATATTCTAATGATTAGGGGGCTTCTCCAAATTTGGCACCTTCACTTCTGCACTATCCATGTCTCCTTCCAAAATGACTTTGACACTTAATGTTGTGTCCACTATCCCCAAAACGCCACAAAAATCCTTATGTCTGTCATCCTGTCCAGCATCTACAACCCACTCTGTCTGTAACATCCAGCCTCTCCAGCACATGATATCACTGCAAC
>NW_025213631.1:0-1289 GCF_004010195.1 Chiloscyllium plagiosum | reverse complement strand
TTTCCATTTAATTTAAGCTCTTTCTGCAGGAGAGAACGCACATAGAAAAATGGCTAATAGTAAAAGTTTCAGAAAATGAAGTTGAGCTAAATAAATTACATCGATTAGATAATGTTTTTCAACAGAAATATGAATTTGAAAATGAGCTGAGGAGTACACCAAAATTCAAGGTGCAATCGACAGCAAAGAAGCTGAGCTCAGAGCACAACGGGATTCTGATCAGATGGAGTTTAATTTAGATGATTGTGAGGTGGTGCACTTTGGAAAGGCAAGTCAGCACAGGACCGATACACTTAATGATGAGGTCCTGGGAGCGATTCTGATCAAAGAGACATTGAGTTGCAATTTCGTAGTTCCTTGAAAGTGGATGCACAGATAAATAGGATAGTGAAGAAGGGTCATCAATCCTCTGACAGAGAGGCCTAGACAGAGAGAGTATTCGGCCCCACCCCGATCGCACGTTCCACTGTGATTATTTCAACACAAAAACCGGCCAGTAAAGCAATCGATTATAAGATTGAAATGTACTGTGTCAATCTCTCAATAATAACCCATAGGAACCAACTGAATAGTACGTTATGGAAAGCCGTGTACTCCAGACGCTGTGAATATTTCACAAACATGAATAGTTCCATGAAAGAACATACACATAAACACAAACAGTTTCAACATATGGCAATATTTATATGAACATAAACACTTCCGAAACACAATATTTCTTGTATTATCATGTACAGCTCGAATGCATGACAATATATTAATCCATAACACTTCCAAGACACAGCCGTATTTAAGAAAAAGCATGAACAGCTTCAAAATAAAATAGTATTTAAATATAAACCTGCACGTTTATTACAGCCAGTGCTGAGAGAGATTTTGATCGGTTAAGTACGTGAGCAAAATGTCAATTTAACTTGGGAAATTTGAAGTTGTTCGTTTTGGAAGGTAGGATAAAAGAACAGAGAATCATTTCAATAAGGAAACGTTGGGGAAAGCTGCAACACAAAGATAGTTTTCGTAGTTATGAACAAAATACAGAAAACGTAAGACCCAGGTGTAGCAGGCCGCTAACTAAGATAAAAGCTCACTGTATTAGTGGCGACGTAAGAGCATGGACAGAGGATTGGCTGACTGGCAGAAGGCAGAAAGTAGCAATAAAGAGGTATTTTTTCCAGGTTAGGAAATGGTGGCAAGTGGAGTTCCACAGAGGTGAGATTGGGACCACAAGTATTCATGAAATGCATTAATAATCGGGATGATGGTGTTTATTTTTGCAAAGTTTGCATACG
>NW_025213630.1:31604-34693 GCF_004010195.1 Chiloscyllium plagiosum | reverse complement strand
TGCTTGGCACAGAGTGTACCTGTAATCATCTGGGTACCAGGCCTGATCAGTGCCCATCAAAGGATGAGTGTGCATGTGATCGAAGCACAGGCCAGTGCTCCTGTCTGCCGAATGTGATTGGCCAGAACTGCAATCGCTGTGCTCTAAACTACTGGAATCTGGACAGTGGGTCAGGCTGTGTGCCCTGTAGATGTACCAGTATCAACTCCTTCACATCCAAGTGTAATGAGGTGAGTCAGGTGAAAGCATAGTTGCCACAAAATGTTAATTCAGACTGGACAACACTCAACTGATATACAACATAGAATATAGAAAAGCACAGCACAAAACAGGCCCTTCAGCCCACCATGTTGTACCGAGGATTATTCCTAATCTAAAATAAAATAACTTAACCTATGCACCCCTCAACTCACTGCTATCCATGTGCATGTCCAGCAGTCGCTTAAATGTCCCCAATGACTCTGCTTCTGTCACCACCGCTGGCAACGCATTCCATGCGTTCACAACTCTCTGCGTAAAGAACCTACCTCTGACGTCTCCTCTATACCTTCCTCCTAACACCTTAAAACTATGACCCCTTGTGCAGTCAATTCTGCCCGGGGAAAAGTCTCTGGCTATCGACTCTATCCATGCCTCGTATTATCTTGTATACCTCAATTAGGTCACCTCTCTTCCTCTTTCACTCCAGAGAGGAAAGTCCAAGCTTAGTCAACCTGTCTTGTAAGACAAGCCCTCCAGTCCAGACAGCATCCTGGTAAACCTCTTTTGCACCCTCTCCAAAGCCTTTGTATCTTTCCTATAGTAGGGCTACCAGAACTAGACACAATATTCCAAGTGTGGTCTCACCAGGGACTTGTAGAGCTGTAGCAAAACTTTGCAGCTGTTAAACTTGATCCCCCTGTTAATGAAAGCCAAAACACCACATGCTTTCTTAACAACTCTATCCACTTGGGTGGCAACTTTGAGGGATCTATAACACCAAGATCCTGCTGTTCCTCCACACTGCCAAGAATCCTGTCTTTAATCTTATACTCAGCATTCAAGTTCAACCTTCCAAAATGTATCACTTTGCATTTATCCAGGTTGAACTCCATCTGCCATCCCTTAGCCCAGCTCTGCCTCCTGTTTATGTCGTGCTGTAGCCTGCAGTAGCCCTCTATACTATCGATGACACCTCCAACCTTTGTGTCATCGGCAAATTTACTAACCCACCCCTCAACCTCCATATCCAAGTCATTTATAAAAATGACAAAAAGAAGAGGCCCAAGAACAGAGCCCTGCGGGACCCCACTCAACACTGACCTCAGGCAGAATACTTTCCATCTACAACTACTCTCTGCCTTCTGTCTCCAATTCTGAATCCAGACAGCCAAATATCCCTGTATCCCATACCTCCTGACTTTATGAATGAGCCTACAACGGGGAACCTTATCAAATGCCTTGCTGAAGTCCATATACACCACATCCACTGGTCAAACTGCGTTGACCTGTCTTGTCAACTCCTTAAAGAACTCAATAAGATTTCTGAGACATGACCTGCCCTCACAAAGCCATGCTGATTGCCTTTAAAATTTAAAGATAGTTTAAAGATTAGGGGTACGCCATTTAGAACAGAGTTGATGAAAAACATCTTCACCCAGAGAGTGGTGGATACATGGAATGCTCTGCCCCAGAAGGCAGTGGAGGCCAAGTCTCTGGATACTTTCAAGAAAGAGATGGGTAGAGCTCTTAAAGATAGTGGAATCAAGGGTTATGGGGATAAGGCTGGAACAGGATATTGATTGTGGATGATCAGCCACGATCATAATGAATGGTGGTTCTGGTTCGAAGGACCAAATGGCCTACTCCTGCACCTATTGTCTATAATCACTCTATGCTTTTCCAAATAGTCATAAATTCTATCCCTCAGAATTCTTTCCAAAACCTTGCTGACCACAGACATAAGACTGACTGGTTTGTAATTGCCAGGGATTTCCCTGCTCCCCTTCGTGAAAAGAAGAACAACATTCGCCTCCCTCCAATCCTCCGGTACGATTCCTGTGGAGAATGAGGAGGCAAAGATCTTCACCAGCAGCTTAGCAACCTCCTTTCTCACTTCCCGAAGCAACCTAAGATAAATCTGGTCTGGCCCTGGGGACTAATCAATCTTAATGTTTGCCAAAATTTCCAGCACGTCAACTTCATTAATCTTGATCTGTTCAAGCTTATTTCCTGGCACCTCAAAGTTCTCATTCACAACAAGGTCCCTTTCCTTCGTGAAAACCGAAGCAAAAAGGGGCCTGAGGGGCAACTTTTTCATGCAAAGGGTGGTGCATGTATGGAATGAGCTGCCAGAGGAAGGGGGGGGGGGGGGGGGGGGGGGGTGGGGGAGAGGGAAAGGGTGCGCCTTGGCACAGGATGCTTTAAGGGAGTAGGCCTCGCTTTTCAAACGAAATCCGGCCGTGGGATCTGCCGCACGGGTGGGCCGCATGTAATCCCTCTCACTGCTAGCGCCCCGCCCCTGGATCCCCTTCGGATTCTGAGGTGAGCAAGGAGCGGAAATCCCGACAGCGGCCAGGCGAGGGTCTACGTCTGCGGGGCAGGGAGGGGGCGCGGAATTTTGAATTCTCAGCCATCAGGATGCGGAGGTCGACATCGGTTGTGGGGGAGGGTGTTGGGGGCAGACACCGTGGCGAAAATGGCCGCCCTGGTGGCCATCTTGGCTTCCGAACCCGCTCCCTGGCAACAGCAAAATGGTGCCCCTCGGCGGCCATTTTGGCCTCCAAACCTGTTCCATGGCGACAGCGAAAATGGCCCCCTGGCAGCCATCTTGGCTTCCGAACCTGCTCCCTGGCAATGGAGAAAATGGCCTTCGGGGCGGCCATCTTGGCCTCTGAACCCGTTTCCTGGCGACGGCGAAAATGCCCCCCCCCCCACCCCGGCAGCCATCTTGGCTTCCAAACCCGCTCCCAGGCGGCGGCTCCTGGTTTGTCACAACGCGTCCTCCATCTTTTGTTTTTGCGAGTTTGAACCGGGGTCCCGCCTTGTGGAGGGGGTGGGGGTGAAGGGGCGTGCGGAGCGGGGGGGGGGGTTGTGTATCAACGGTGGTG
>NW_025213630.1:18487-28124 GCF_004010195.1 Chiloscyllium plagiosum | reverse complement strand
TTAATAGAGCAATGCATAGAAACATGTAATGTGGAAATTCGTTTGGCAGTTGTATGTTTAACTTGATGGAGCAACGCATAGAATCATATAACAAATGAGTAATAGATTAGTTAATTCTGTCAATAATGGCAACACGATATGGTGGGCTAATCAAATCACGTGAAAAGTGAGTTTATGTGCTAGATGATGGTAGCATAATGTGATAGGTTAAGTGTAAAGTAGAAGACCATTGCGGCAGAGTATAATTAGTTTAGAAAAGCAAAGCAAGCTAGTGTGATTGGTTATTACCATGACACCAGATAAGCACGGCAACTAGAAAATTATGAAAAGTAGTGAGCCCCAAGTATCGGGGGCAGCCAGGAAGCAATTGTCTGATTATTTCAGCTTTTGTCTGCAAGTAAAAGTTCAAATTCGCGATGAATGTTCTGTGCCTCCTTGTGAATGTCACAGAGCATTGCATACAAACTTTCGACAACAAATTTGGCGCTGCGAGTAGACTCGAGGGAAAAAAAAAACTTCTGAACAGAGGCGGCAGGCAGACGGCGCTCCCAGTCGATTGGGGACCCTCCTGAGCCTGACAGAATTAGGTTTGGCCAAGCTTAAATACATATGAGCACTTTTCTGATATTTTGGTTTAAATTCTATTGAGTGAGGGATGATCTCGCGGATGCAGACGTGCAGAAAAGCAGCTGAAACGTTTCTCTGATCCAAAGAACCAAAGAGCCAGGTCGTACATTGAAATTTCAGGAGACGCAGAGGATTATTCAGGAATACTGCACAGTGGTGTGATTAAGTGCAGAGCAAAGCGATTGGCTGAGATAGAATTGCACGAAATGTTACAAAATCACTGTGGACACCACCTTGCGTGTAACGAGCGTCTGAACATTCAGGCTGGACCATTCTGCAGATGCCGCACTAGGAAATTAACAGTTCTGAATAGGACGGTTGGAAAGTCCCTGTGGATACTCCTGTGCCGGTAAAGAGAGTCTGAACGGTCAGGGCAGGATGATATTGCGAATAATGCCGCAGGGAATTAAGGTGTTTGCGCAGTCAGGGAGGAATGTTTTATGGATACCGGACTAGAAATTGAAGGGCTCTATACAGGCAGAACAAGTCAGGAAAGATTACTTCATCGTGAGTATTATTGATCCTGATTAAAATTGAATGCCGGCAATTTGGTAATAGATGACTAAAGTAAAAATAACTGAGAATAACCACATTTTCCCAAGCGCCACTAAACTGTTAAGTAGAATCAACACAATTACAGTATGATAACTGGACTGATGTAATTTTAAACAGTTGAAATATTGAATAAGAAATTCCCAGTCACAAAAAATAATATTGTAATTTCACCGAAAAATGGGGAGAAAACTCAGAAATTTCTAACCAAACGGCCAAAGAATGCACCTTTGATATAACCAGGTTGAAATAGAAGGGTTTACTTTAGATTAGATTACTTACACTGTGGAAACAGGCCCATCAAGTCCACACCAACCCGTATACCACCCAGACCCATACTCCTACATTTAACCCTTCACCTAACACTACGGGCAATTTAACATGGCCAATTCACCTGACCTGCACTTTTTTTTTCGGATTGTGCGAGGAAACCGGAGCACCCGGCGGAAACCCACGCAGACACAGGGAGAATGTGCAAACTCCACACAGAGAGTCGCCTGAGGCGGAAATTGAACCCGGTTTTCTGGCGCTGTGAGGCAGCAGTGCTAACCACTGTGCCACCAAGCCGCTCACTTTAATTAAGAACCACAAACAAAAGGTAAAACTAAAAGTACAAAATGGAAGGCAGAAATATTAACATTTTTCAGATGAGAGGTAGAAAAGCTGATAGTGACCAGGCAGGCTGCTAAAGAACAAAAAAAAAACAGTCTGTGGAAGGTGGAGTTCAGAAAGATAAACTTTATTTGATCCAAGACTTAGGCGAATTGGGCAACCTTCTACCTACTCGATAACAGAAAACACAAAACCATCACCTTTGATAAAGGGAACGGTGGAAATAGAAGGAGAAATTGAATGGGTTGAGGACAAGGACGAGAAAGCTGAACTGAATCAGAGATGGGAGGGTGTGAAGGGGTTAATTAACGAAAGGCAGAAAGAGAGAAAGGTGTTTTGAGGTCAAGTGAAAAAGGCAAAAACACAAAGGGAAATTTACTCGAGGAACTCAGGTTCCTTCGGACAGTACGAGAACAAAGCTCTACGCGGATTTTCTAAACTGTAAACGGAGTATTGAATAGGCCCAGATGGAAAATGAGCCAGAGAAGGGGCAAAATGGGGTAGAAAAGCATGTTCAGAGGAAGGCCTGACCGGAAGCAGCACGGGACGGTTGGGATTAGTTGGAGATGGAATAATAGTCAGGATCTGAAGGGTAGTCCCTGGATGAAGATTATAACATGGATAAAGTGCCCCCCATACTAAAAGCATGATGGCTCTGCTCAAATAAGTGTGCGTGTGTGTGGGGGTGTGTCCGTGCGTGTGAATCCTTGCAGTTTGCAGAACAATTTCATGAATAAATGGTAATACTAATGAAATATTAACCCACCCTTTCTTCTTACGGACCAAGTCAGCTCTACTGTCAACTTCTAACTACCCACATTTTTATGCTTCTATGAAATCCAACCCTGTTTAAATTCAATCAGTTTAATATGGACGAAGACGACATAACGATCCTTTTTTAAAAAAAAATATGTCTTCCCCTTGACTCTGCACCATTTAACATCAGTACAAACTTGCTTGCAAATTCCCCATATTTTCATGTGGCTGCCAAAGATCAGTTTCACACCTTTCACCCCAACTTGTTGGACGAATGAAATAATTGGTTAAAGGAAGTAAAAGCAACCACACTAAGTCGTGGCCTCAGGTGCAGAATCATTCTGGCCTAGGATGAGAGCAGGTCCCAGCTCAATTTCATTTAAAATAATAAACTATACCTAACATTGACGCAAATCATCTCCGACTATCACATTTGCTGATTGAGTGGAGGAATTACGTGAACTTGAATATTCGTTAAATATTGTAAAGCTGAAAGTATGAAGACAGATTCTAAATATCACAAACCAATAATATAGTTTTCAGAAAATGATTCTAACAGAAATGATTTGTTTTTGTTTCGGACTATTTTGTTTCCGCTGAAGATGTTACATCTCATTGGTGATTATGGAGTATCAGTTGTAGCTTTATTCTATATTAATTTGCCTCTCTCACTGAGAAAATAAGTTTTGGTTGAACATTATGCTGTGAAAATCATGTAACAAGAATTAAAATCCTGTTGTGAATTTCTGTGTGTTTGGGTTCGGCCAATATTTCTGGATTAGAAGTATTTTGATACCATGCAAATAGACAAGGTCTTTTAATATAGCTGCAGTCTTTTCACATGCTGTCGCATTGTAATTGAGCAACGTTTGGTCCGAACCGTTTAAGGTAACAAATCAGCGATTTGAATTCAGGGACTAGGACCAAGTAATTATAATGGATTGCAGAGTTGGACACTATGTGAAGTTTACATTTTTAAATTTAATTTTGAATAAATACATTTCCAGTTTACATTGGTGACTTTTAAAATGTTTTAGTCTCTTGTTCAGTTTCCATCTTTCAATTATTGATAATGATTCTACTCATGAATAGGTATAAACCAATTGGATAAGCCCTGAATTGCAAAATCAGAATTAATTGGCAGGATCGTTTGGTTTTATACCTTAACACATTGTCAGTGACCTCTGTCATTACCTCATGGTTAAGTTGAAGCATGGCAGCATTGATTCATTCGTAACTAGAAAATGGAAGGATAACGTCAATACTAAATGAAAAGGCACCTTACTGGCCATTGGAATAACTCTGCATGTGATACAGGTAGAGGTGTATTCAGCAGAAGTATCTCTAAAAAGCTGGGAGAATGTAAAAGAACACTAAGTTTAAGGAATATGCATATATTAAAAAGTTAAATTAAAAACGCTGTAAAAACAAAGAACTTACATTCTACTCATAATGCAGAGCCTATGTCTGGCATACAGACACTATTTGATGAAAGCGATGGGGATTTTCCCCTAATATCTCCTGACTCTTCCCAGTCCATCGAACGATAATAAACCTTCCCGTGCTCTGGAGATGCAGAATCCAATATCGGTATCCACCTTTATAGCTGCTGTCATTGGGGTTAGTGGCATGAGCCATCTGAAACAAGGCGCTATGGCGGGAATTACAGTTCTCTTCCTAAACCAAATCCTGTCAGGAGAAACTGGTCCAATTTGCTCAATATGTCCAAACAATGATACAGATGTAAAGGCAGCATAATTCTGCGATTGAAATGAATCCGAATGACTTTTGTAAGAGGACTAAAAGAAGTGGCCACCTGTCTGACAAAAGTGGCATAAATCCCAAAAATGAAGAATGATCGAGAAGCTGACTTTGTTAAACCCTATGCTTTTGCAATGCATTCCTTCTGCTGTCACCAACATGAACTGGCAAAACCATATGAATTTGTCCAGGAATTTCGGGTTGCTAATGTGATGACAATGGTTTTCTACTGGGTTGGCGAGAACTGGAATGTACCACAATGCAAGCTAAAGGTAAACAGCAATTATGTCGTGAGACCTCCTGAACCGTATACCACATGTGTCAACCTGGAAGAGGTCGATTAGTACCAGCATACCCACTCGGGGCAGAACCTTCCTCAGGTGTCCGCTCAACGATTAATGCTGAACAACCCATTCCTGTCAGGACCCTGGAAGTGGGGACAGGCAGGACTCAGTGCAACCACTTTAGGACTAAGAATAAGACTGTGGATTACGTCCTTTCACAATGTGAGGTATGCGTTCAGAATAATGTTAAAAACGGAATCTCGACCCCTATAGGTCACATACCTGTGTTCGAAGGACCATTTAAACATGTGGTGATTGACGATGTGGACATGACAAAGACGTTGAGAGGAAAAAGATATATGTTTGTGGTAATCGACAGGTTCAATAGATGGGTAGAAGCAACTCCATCTAAAGACTCAGGGACAGCCACAGTAGTGAAATTTTTAACAAATGAAGTTATTCTTAAGTTTCTCATAGCGTCAGAGATTAACTCAGACAATGAGTCTGCCTTTATACAAAGAGTGGTTAAATGGGTGCTGCAGACTTTGAGGATCAAGCCGAGATTTAGATGTGTGTATCATTCCCAGTCACAAGGCATGGTGGAAAGGATTAATGGAACTTTTAAATCTAAGTTCAATAAAATTTGCGCAAGTACGATGGCTCAATGGACTGCCGCTCACACTAATTCGCTCGCGCATGTAGACGAATTGCATGAAAAACGTGCCATTTCAATAAATACTTACCAGTCGACCATGCCAATGCCAGATGGAGGGTTCTGTATGAAGGACCTAGCTTGAAAGAATTGTAGCTAGATGTTAAGTTGTACATGCAACAACTAACTGTGATATATGAATCTCGGTAAAGAAGGTTCCACACATATCTCACTTAATCATTTCCCTTGTCACGTTGAACTCGTGACTCCCGGTAATTGAATTTCCCACTCTGGGGAAAAACCTTATTGCTATTTACCCTGAATATACGTCTCATGGTTTTGTAACTATTGTCAACGTCCATCTTTATAATGAAAATAATCATAAGCTACTCAACCTCCCTTCATGACGCCCTCCATACCAGCTCCTATGCAACCACTTAAAGGATCCACATGCTTATGGCAATCTGGCGACCAGAACGGTATGCAGTATTTCAAACATGGCTGAACCAAATTCTTAAACAAACGTAACATGGCCTGTCAACTCTTCCACCCAATGCCCCATTAGATAAAGAAAAACATTCCAGTGACGCTACTTCCACACCACCACAATTGTCACTTTTGGAGATCCAATAAATTTACCTGCTCACTCAATCTCAGCAAGAACATTCAAAGATTGGCAATAATACTTTCATCAGGGCCCAACTCATTGCATATCTGACTGACAACAACATGATATTATGTAGGAAGTTCAACTTAGCAGGCGACATGTATTTGTCAAAAGGGCGTACAGAGACTCAGGACGCAATGCAAAGGGAGTTTGGAAATCTGGAAGCGTCGTCGATTATGAAGACAGACTTTAAAAGAAATTAATGACAGTTTTATGATCACACCAAGGTATACGTTGAGATATTTGCTGTGATGGAGAAACGGATAGAACCAGAATAATGCAGTAACGTATTCGATGTGTCATAGGCTGGGGATCATCACACTTTTGCGCAAGTACGATGGCTCAATGGACTGCCGCTCACACTAATTCGCTCGCGCATGTAGACGAATTGCATGAAAAACGTGCCATTGCAATAAATACTTACCAGTCGACCATGCCAATGCCAAATGGAGGGTTCTGTATGAAGGACCTAGCTTGAAAGAATTGTAGCTAGATGTTAAGTTGTACATGCAACAACTAACTGTGATATATGAATCTATCTGACAAAGAGGACAGACATATTAGACCCGGAGACCAGGTATATGCGCGTTTCCCGGAGAAAGTGGAACGAGCCGAGGAGAGAGGGTCCCTTCCCGGTGAGCACCGACTTGCCCAAAGCCGTTCAAGTGGAGGAACGTTACACTTGAGCTGTCCCGCAGATGCTGACTGACACCAGAGCTGAGGTAGGTGAGATTGAGGAAGGAGCTGCAGAGCCTGAAGATAACATGCTGAAAATCAATACCCCTTTACGAGACTATGAGCAATTGGTGATTGAGGTTTTCTCTGATAATTACGCCTCCAAGAATATCAGAAATTAGTCTGTGAAAGGTGGTCTGTCTCCTGATTGTTTGACTTGGGATGGTCCAGGTGTGGTCAATGATGAGACATTCCCCAGTCGTGAACTTTTCTATGAGTGTACAGACTTGTAGACCATCGACTTGTCAGTCATGGTGGATCTCGCTTGATAATGCCAATGCCCTGCAAAGCCTAGGGAAACGGTATAGAGGAATGAGGAGTGTGGAGCCCACTCCTCAAACATGGTTGCTGACTGTAGTAACCAGTGGTAACAATGGGCAAATTACACGGCAGCATTGCTGACGAGATACGACTGCTTCCTGTGCACTGAGGCGAAACCATCATGCTTCATTGCCCCTCTGCCCAATAACTCTTCCACTTGCTTTCAAAGGCAACAACAACAAACCCATCGTCCAATTGACTGAATGACGCGTCATCACCGGTGCAACACAAGTGCCTTCTCTGGTGCCTCCTCATGCAGGCTTCCACGTATATGCAACGGAACGAAAACGTCAGGCAGCAACTTCGACAGTTGTGTAATTGTGGTACCGCTTAGTCTACCAGTAAAAGACATCAGACCTTCCCCATGGCTACTTTCACGGTGCATAAAGGCTTAAGATTTGACTGTTTCAGATGCAATTTCTCTGTGCCGGTAGGCCATTTTCAACGCCATTGTGGGGACACAGTTCACCTTCGGACTGACACAACTTCTGAAGCCATGACCCACATCTATGGTTAATTCTGAATTGGCTGCACATCACGTTAGCAGACACCTGGTGGCGTGTGGTTGGAAGAAGGGTCGGGTCCGACGCTTCCTTCTGACTGGGATTTGACCTGCACCCGTGTTCTGGTCCTCCTTGAGGTTGATGTGTCACCACGGGCCCACATTGACTCTCTATCACGACCAACTTACACAGGCGGCGACGGGAGTGTGCCCCTGACCTTACAATGAAAATTGATAGTATCAGTCAGCCAAGTGGCATCACCATTCAAATTCAAGGCTCGAAGTGATATCGCCACAGGGTGGGAGTCACTTCATCCTCACAGGACTTCACAAAAATGCAGAATGGATTATCTACATTTTTAAAACCAGCAGTAATTCATAAATTCCACTGATCATGCCCTCTCAACCTTGGAGGAGCAATTGGATGCAACTACCAAAATGACATGGTGAAATAGCCTTTGGACTGGTTGTTCGCCAAAAAAAGTGTGATGTTTGGGAAACATTGCTGCACCGTCATATCCAATAATACTAACATGGAGGGAACATTTATTAAGGCGACGGATAAGCTGAAGTATCTCAGACAAGAGCTTAAGGAAAATGCAGGGCCCAGCCATCAGTTTTTTTCACTGGCTGGATAGCGTTTCGTATGGATGGGGAGCTTGACTCGCCAAGATTGGGATTGTTGCAGGTATTGTGATGAATATTGTTGCAGTTGTCTCTTGCTGTGCTATACCTCTTCTGAGACTTGTTTTAATACGTCTCACTGCACGGCAGTTTCCTGTGGTTCTGCTGAACATCTCCCTCTTCAAATAATACTCCAACGCTGAATTATTATGATCTCATAACTACTGATGTGCAGAAGCCTTTTCCAGACAAATACGCCTGAATAAATTTGCGTCATATGCGAGCTTAGATTGTGAGAGTCTTTGGGTTATTTTTCCTATTCTGGATATTGAGTGACGTGTTTTTGCTCCATTGACTCCAGGCACGGAGGAGAATCCTTTGAGAATTGGACCGTGGAATTATTCCTTCCCGCTCTTGGGACTGTAACTACCAGTTTGAGCTTTACTCCTCAGCTCATTGTATTCTTTCTCGACATAAGACCAATAGAGCTCAAAGGGGGGAATATATGGAAATTAGTTTGGCCGTTGTATGTTTAGATTAATAGTGCAATGCATAGAATAATCTAATATGAAAATTACTTTGGCAGTTGTATGTTTATATTGATGAAGCAATGCATAAACAGTTAGCTTTAGAGGGATGGCAGTGAAGGCAGTGCAATGTTCCTCCTGCAACATGTATGAGGTGAGGGATGCCATCGACGTCCCTGCCGATTACACTTGCAGGAAGTGCACCCATCTCCAGCTCCTCCAAGACCGTGTTAGGGAACTGGAGCTGGAGTTGGATGAACTTCGGATCATTCGGGAGGCAGAGGGGGTCATAGATCAGAGTTATAGGGAAGTAGTAACTCCAAAGATGGCAGATAGATGGGTGACAGTGAGGGGGACTGGGAGGAAGCAGCCAGTGCAGGGACCCCCTGCGGACGTTCCCCTCAAGAACAAGTATACCGTTTTGGATACTTGTGGGGGGGATGACTTACCAGGGGTAAGTAACGGGGCTCAGGTCTCTGGCACGGAGCCTGTCCCCGTTACTCAGAAGGGAAGGGTGAAGAAGAGCAGAGCAGTAGTAATTGGGGACTCGAAAGTTCGGGGCACAGATAGGCGGTTTGTGGGAACGAGAGAGACTCACGTTTGGTATGTTGCCTCCCAGGTGAAAGGGTATGTGATGTCTCTGATCGTGTTTTCCGGGCCCTGGAGGGGGAGGGGGAGCAACCCGAAGTCGTGGTCCACATTGGCACCAACGACATAGGTAGGAGGAGTGCTGAGGATGTTAGACAAGCTTTCAGGGAGCTAGGTTGGAAGCTTGGAGTTAGAACAAACAGAGTTGTCGTCCCTGGTTTGTTACCCGTGCCACGTGATAGAGATTCGAGGAATAGGAGAGAGAACAATTAAATGCGTGGCTCCAGGGATGGTGCAGGAGGGAGGGGTTCCAGTTTTTGGATAACTGGGGTTCTTTCTGGGGACGGTGGGACCTCTATAAACAGGATGGTCTACACCTGAACCTGAGGGGTACCAGTATCCTTGGTGGGAGGTTTGCTAGTGCTCTTG
>NW_025213630.1:9920-14396 GCF_004010195.1 Chiloscyllium plagiosum | reverse complement strand
AGGGCTTATGCCCGAAACGTCGATTCTCCTGTTCCCTGGATGCTGCCTGACCTGCTGCGCTTTTCCAGCAACACATTTTCAGCTACAAGTAATTATTTATGTTGTACGAAGTGTAACGTGACTATTTATGAAAGAGTGAGGTGCGACCGAAAGTACAGTGACAGTAGGGAATTATTTATCAAGAAGGGAAAGCATTTGGTGTGGATGAAGTGCTGGATACAAAAGTGTACCGAGGTTGAAACAAATTTGATCCAGATAACATTCATTCAAGGACTTTGAAAAAGGAAATGGAGGGAAAGATGATCTTTAAAGCAACTTCTGTTTTTTCGTGTCACAGAGACTGTGGAGGTGCCACAATATTGGAATATTGCAAGTATCTTGTTCAAGAGTGGTTGCAAAAGTAAAATACGAAATTACACGCTGGAATCTCAACAGAAATTATAAATCAGGAAAGATTTGTTCATCACTTGTAAAACGTTAGCGAGATTAGAAACACGTAGCGTGGTTTCCCTTCTGAAATTTGTGTCTTCACAGTTGCCAGAAGTTTTAGAAGAGGTAACAGAAATGTTGGATGAGTGTTGACATGTTATCAATCATGCTTTGTTGAACTTCCACGGTACTCACCATAATTTTAATTGAGAATGTGTGATGTAGTTGACAGTAGTAGACCTAAAGCGCTAAGATATGACTACAAGCTGCTCTCAGATTTTCTATTTCTAAATCAAAACATTTATTTGGCAGCACATTACATTGCACACTTAAGTTCCCCTCTTAACTAGGACTAAGTCAATCCATAAATAAATGTGTTCACGTCACAACTCGGGTTGCGCGGCATGAATCCACCTGTGTCATATGGGTTCAGCATTGTTATAATCCCTTGCATTTGCTCCTTTAATGGTGAAAAATAAGAAATCGACAACTTGCACCAACAACAGAAGAATGCAGCTGCCAGATATGCTGCCGAGGAAAGACAAAAAGCTGATTCCACTCTACCTTTCTGCGTCATTACGCTTAACTTTGATATTCTGACCTCTCAGTGTCTTACGGATGTGACTACCTAAAATTATGTGGCGAACAGTCAGAGAGTTCAGCAGCAAAACTAAAGTAATTGGGAGAAATTGGATTGAATCCATACCAAATTAATTAATTCACATTCCTCTATGATCAGTGTAATAGATAGCTTTACATAACAGAATAATAGCACGTTGTCAGTTACATATCCAGATTCCTGTGAAAGGTAGTGATGTACTTTATAAAAAGAAACATAAAATAAACACTGTTTATTGTGAGATCTGCAGCTTCAGTTTTGTCAGTACAATATTTTGAGCTTTGACTGTGCCAAATAAAAGGTCACAAGGTGAAATTAACGTTGACTCAGATTCAACATTCCGTGTGTACCCTATCCAGAGCATGGAGAATAGTACACACTGGTATAATGAGTAAAAAAAAACATATGATTAAAAATAATGTTAAAGGATCCGCCGTAGTATTAGATCTGCCATTTCCATAGGCAGTAGGTAGCAATTGGTACAAGTTGAAAGGCCACATTTTTCACGGACATGATCAGTATCATCACTAAATTAACTGTAAGTGAAAGAGCAAAACAAAATAAATGTTTGTTAAGAAATTCACTGTGACAAAAATGCAGCACTGTCACTCGTCTTTAGTTGATCATTTGATTACACATTCAAAACTCTCTGGAGAGAAAAGCGCCAGCAAGAATTATGAAACAACAAAATATATTAAAACAATTTCAAATGGTGATTTCATCAGATACAATTCCCAGACGGTGAAAGCTGAGTCATTCATGTTCATGGACATTCATGGGGGTGTTTTGGCAGCCTCTGTAAGGGAACCATGTACTTAGAATATTTTTAAAATTATCATAATTAGTTGCTGGAATCAAGCAATTTATTGTCGTTTATTCCGACTTATGCAACCCTCACAAGTTACAACAAAAGAGAGGTGAGAAGTTAAATGGACTGATAGTTGCTGCGAGAAAGCAGTGACATGTGTTTTGAAACTCAAAACAGCTTGTCAAGCGAAAAGGAATTCGAAGGAATGGCGATGAGTTCATTGGCCTTTGTAATTTTCAAAACAGTATGCTAAAGAAAAGTAGAAACACATCATCAAAACGAACAGATTCATAAAAAATGCATAATTGGAAGAGAGTTTGAAACAACTTTCTTCATTTTATATAGTTTTTCAAAAGGAGAGCTTGAAAGAAACATAAATTTGAGCATAAAACAATCTGTTTATTTTTAAAGTGTTCCAAGAACGAGTGTTCCACATTATACTTTGCAATTTGCAGACATATGAAATAGAAATGAGTAGCGCTGCATTCAGATCACACAGGCTCCTCTGTCATTCATTTGGTACATAGCTGATCTGGTTGGAACTCAGACACATATACCCGACTTCACATGTTAAAGATACTTTATTCGCATTTAACTTAAAAATAGTTAAACAATCAGCTTTAACCATATCATGACAAAGTCAAACCTAAATATTGATGACGTACGAGGGTAAACAAACTTTTTTTCTTAATGAGTGTTACCCCAATATCCAACACAGTGTTATTCCGTTCTAGATGCATCTAGAAGTGAAAATGTCATCTTCACCTTGATTCTTTTAAACTTCCCTCAGGGCAGTATATGTTTCAATCAAGACGCCTTAATGTCAGGAAACTCAGCGTTAGATCACATCTTAATGCAGCAAGGAGAAGCTTAATCCGGAAATATTATTTTTTTCCCAGAAACATAGAGCCTGCTTATTTCCGGTAAAACATATTGAACTGTTTCATGACGTTTACACCTTCCTTGAATGAAGTGAACAGTATGAGCTCAGTCCTCCTCTTGTAGTCTCATCAACGTTTTCTGTAACTATAGATTTCAAGATGACAAAATAAGATTCATCATACGATTTGCGAAATACAGTGGGTATCATTTTTTTTCAAGGTTTGTGAGAGTTTGTAGATCAGGTTAAGATTTAGGGTGTAGGTTTGCTCGCGGGACTGTAGGTTTGATATCCAGATGTTTCATTATCTGGCGAGGTAACATCATCAGTGGCGAAATCCAAGTGAAGCGAAGCTGTTGTTTCCTGTACTCTATTTAAATGTTTGTCCTGGATGGGTTTCCTGGGGTTTGTGGTGATGTCATTTCCTGTTCGTTTTCTGAGGGGTTGATAAATGGTATCTAGATCTATGTGATTTTTTATGGTGTTGTGGTTGGTGTGCCAGGCCTCTAGAAATTTTCTGGCATGTTTTTGCTTAGCCTGTCCCAGGATAGATGTGTTGTCCCAGTGGAAAGGTTGTTATTTTCATCTGTATGTCGGGCTAAGAGAGAGAGAGAGGGTGGTGTCTTTTTGTGGCTGGCTGGTGTTCGTACATCCTGGTGGCTAACTTCTCTTTCTGTTTGTCCTACGTAATGTTTGTGGCAACCCTTGGCTGGAATTTTGTAAATAACGTTGATTTTGTCAATGGGCTGTACGGGGTATTTTAAGATTGTTAGTTTTTGTTTGAGAGTGTTGGTGGGTTTGTGTGCTGTTAGGTTTCCGAGGGGTCCAAGTCGTCTGGCTGTCATATCTGAAACTTCTTTGATGTATGGTAAGGTGGTTAGGGTTTCTGGCTGTATTTGGTCTGCTTGTCATGGTTTGTTCTTGCGGAATCAGCGGACTGTATTTTTTGAGTATCCGTTCTTCTTGAATACGTTGTATACGCGGTTGTCCTCTGTTTTCCGAAGTTCAGCACAGACAAACTTCGGACTCCTGGGAATCCTAGTAGCACACAAACCCATCAACACTCTCAAACAAAAACTAACAAACTTAAAAGACCCAGTACAACCCATGGACAAAACCAACGTCACCTACAGAATTCCATGCAAGGACTGCCACAAACACTACGTAGTACAAACAGGAAGAAGTTTAGCCACCAGGATACACGAACACCAGCTTGATACAAAAAGACACGACCCTCTCTCCCACGTAGCACTACACACGGACGAAAACAAAACCACCATTTCGACTGGGACAACACATCTAACCTTGGATAGGCTCAGTAAATACATGCCAGAGAATTCCTAGAGGCCTGCCTCTCCAACCACAACGCCATAAACAAACATTTGGATCTCGATACCATCTATCAACCCCTCAGAAAACGAACAAGAAATGACATCACCACAAACCCCAGGAACCCCATCCAGGACAAACATATAAATAGAAAGCAGGAGACAACAGCTTTGCTTCAGTTGGAAGTCGCCACTGATGATGTGTTTTCCGGGTCCTGGAGGGGGAGGGGGAGCAGCCCGAAGTCGTGGTCCATATTGGCACCAACGACATAGGTAGGAGGAGTGCCGAGGATGTTAGACAGGCTTTCAGGGAGCGGGGTTGGAAGCTCAGAGTTAGAACGAACAGAGTTGTTGTCTCTGGTTTGTTACCCGTGCCACGTGATAGAGATTCAAGGAATAGGGAAAGAGAACA
>NW_025213630.1:2002-7193 GCF_004010195.1 Chiloscyllium plagiosum | reverse complement strand
GGTTGCCATACTATAGGAAGGATGTGGAGGCACTGGAACGGGTGCAGAGGAGGTTTACCAGGATGTTGCCTGGTATGGTAGAAAGATCGTATTAGGAAAGGCTGAGGCACTTGGGGTTGTTTTCATTGGAGAAAAGAAGGTTTAGGGGTGACTTGATAGAGGTGTACAAGATGATTAGGGGTTTAGATAGGGTTGACCGTGAGAACCTTTTTCCACGTATGGAGTCAGCTATTACGAGGGGGCATAGCTTTAAATTAAGGGGGGGTAGATATGGGACTGAAGTTAGGGGTAGGTTCTTCACTCAGTGAGTCGTAAGTTCATGGAATGCCCTGCCTGTAGCAGTGGTGGACTCTCCCTCTTTATGGGCATTTAGGCGGGCATTGGATAGGTATATGGAGGATAGTGGGTTAGTATAGGTTAGGTGGGCTTGGATCGGCGCAACATCGAGGGCCAAAGGGCCTGTACTGCGCTGTATTCTTCTATGTTCTATGTTCTATGTTACCTCGTCGTCATTACGTTGGAAATCCATCTCCCCTGTTCCCAGCGTGAACGTGCAGTTTCAAGAATTTAGACTGTTCGAGAAGTTGCGTTTCGGAAGCAGTTTAATATAAAATAGTGGGAAAACTGGGGACGGCATCAATGCATAATTTTAACGAGCTACATATCACTTCAGCAACCAGTTACTTCCAAAAGCAGAAGAAAAGCGTCTAAACAACGTTTTCAAGAAATACGGGTAATTAATAAACACAATCCGCCAATTCCACAAAAACAAACGGAAACAAGCAGACAAAACACAAACAAAATCTATAGCCACATCATCTTACTTCAAAGGCATGTCAGAAATTACATCCAGCCCTCTCAGGCCCCTTTGTATCATGGGAGTCCAACTGACGTAAGCAGTGACTGATGAGCCTCAAGGATCTATTAGATACCACTTGCAAAATTACCGTCATTACAAGGTACCATGCAAGAACTGTAAACAAAATACTACATCGGACAAACTATCAGGAGTCTGGCCACCAGGATATATGAACACCAACTGGCCACCAAAATGTAAGTCCAACAATCATTCGTTTCCATTCATACAGACAAAGAAGAACATCACTTTCACTGGGGAAACACACATGCACCACAAGACAGGCACAAGAAAGACCCGCAAATGAATTCTTAGAGACATGGCATTCTAACCAGAACTGTATCAATAAACACATTAATTTCGAGCTTATGTACCTTCACTTGAAAGAATGAATGGGAAATGACATCACCCACCTTAAGAAGCCAAGACCTGTAAATTGGGAGGCTGCACATTACACCAGAGATTCACAAGAGAATCTAACTGAAAATGTTACCTTGTATGGTTACTTAACCTCTAAAAAACAAACCATCAAGCTCAGCGAGCCTACCTACATACGTGTCGTCAACATGAACATAAAATATTCTCAAATATCGCTCGCATCAGATACAGGAAGGCCACTAAGAGGTACGTCTGAGGACGCGCAAACTCCTGAAGAATGCTTTATTTGCTTCCATCCCAGCCTGCGATGCAAATTTCCTGCGAATGAATTAAATATATCTAGTGCAGCTCTGTTGCATTTTTGGTATAATTTTGCACAATCGCACCAAGAGCATTTATAAATACTGTATGGATCAGAGAAACAATGTCATCTCAAGTATCAATGCAGATATAGGAAATATTCCAGAAATATAGTTGCACTCGGACCACATGAAGAGGGAGACTGTGAAGCGGCACATTTTGCTAACACAAATCAGGGCGAGACATATATAGTTAGTAGCAGGGTCTTACGGAGTGGTGCCAGACAAAGATAACTTCGGGTGTCGAATCATAGATTATTGAAAGTGATGCAGCAGGTATATGTGGTCGTTTGGTTATCGTGCTCACGAAGCCATTTTGCCGCTCTGCACGGCATTGGTTAGGCCGCTTTTGGAGTATTGCGTTTTGATTTCATCTCTGTGCTTTGCATTGATGTTGCTCAACCCGGAAGGGTGCAGAAGTGATTCACATGGACGCTTCCAAGACTGGAGGATTTCTGGTCCAGTTAGCAGCTGAATAAACTGGGGCTAATATGCCTGGAGCATCGGAGGATCATGGGTCCCTTGTCGAGGTTTCTAAAATCGTGAGGGGCATGGATAGCTGATGTCTTTTTTTTCAAGCGGAAGTGTGTCCCAAACAGTAGGAAATGCCTTTAAAGTGAGAGGGGATTTTAAATGTTCCAAACGAAAAGCTTTTTCATGCAGACTGTCTTGCATCTATGGAATGACGAGCTGGAGGAAGTGCTGGAGGCACATTTCATTGTATCACTTAAAATGGCATTTGGGTATTTGCATGAATAGGAAAGATTTCACAAAACTGGTTGGCAAGATGGATCAAAGGGACATTGTCCACGTTGTACAACTCGATGAGTATCGCACTCCACAGCTAAATAAAAATCTCACTGAATGTGCAATTGATAGGACTTATCAGCATTGGATGATTACGGCTGTTTTTCATATTGCATCTCCAAAGATGGCAGAATTTCATTCTAGAACATGTGTCTGCACATATGTAGCTGTGTCAATGACCTTTAATTTATGCCACTGCCATTTGTCTGCCTCTGATCAAAAAAAATCTGACGCTTACCTACTTAGAAAGATGGTATGGAAGAGTAGACGAGACGATTGCTTGGGAAACTAATGGTTGCAAGTCGAGAAATAATACAACTGGATCACTGAGTGTATTACCTTCTCTTGAAAAGGAAATCTAGATGAATTTGCTCTCTATTCAGCCTTGTTGAGGTATTATAACTTGGCTGAATTCGAACCATCTCCTCTTCCAAACTAAAGAGCAGTCTCGTGCAAGCAGAATTTCCTGATTAAAACACAGGTAGTAGAACATCTACTAAATTATCAGATATTTCAATCGTGATAATTCGAGGAGCAGAAAATTAAACATGCAGATGCTTCAGAAGTCTGTGAACTGGGCAAAGTAAAAGGTATAAGATTAGAAGCTGATTTAGTAAAGATAGCAGTTTTGTCATTGGTCAAGTGCTGAAAGGACCGACAATAACTCTTCAATTTAATAGCAAACTGCCTTCCAATACCACTATTCAAATATTTGGAAAATACAGCTGTGTTTCACCAAACCAGTGTTTCTACTTCTGAAGAAATTTCTGACACCACTATATTTATTAAACGGTTCTAAGTAGTGTTCGGTACGCATCAACTTGTTGATTTCCTGTAGGTATAAAGTCAGTGCCAGTATAATTTTCCTTCAATTAATTAAGGTGTACACCATTCAGAATCCTTTGGCACTTGGAGACAGAAGCTTACCCTGATAAAGAAATTTGCAAATCTGCAATGTGGCTGGTGAAAAAGACTTACTACCCAAGTCTTGCATCAGTTGCTCTTCCTGGTGAGTCAGTTTAACCTGTCAGTTGGTAATTCGTATAAACGGTTTTCTTGTTCATATCTCATTTTTTATTAAAGTGAATAATTACTAGAATAAACAAAACAATTCTGTTTCTAGAAGATCCATATCTCTCTTTAGAAATGATATGATAACTATGTATATTTTTAAAATGACTAGATGAAAGATTTCTTCGATGTTGAAACTATTTTATAATTCCATGCAGGGACGTGTCCAGTGTATCATAATCAGTGTATTCAGTATGTAGGTCGTTCTCCCATTTATATAGTTATACTGAACGGGTTCACCTGCGAGCAATAGGTAACTCCGTAGTTTTTTTTTTCAGTTAGAAATTGGAATATTAATTGTCTGGTCTGTCTGCCTTATAACGAGTTGGGAACAATAATGATTCTCACAAGAAGAAGATATGGCCGTTATAAATGTATCACTTTTTATATGTTGACAATGGCAATAACAAATCTTTCCCCTTTCATTCTTGTTTCACAAAGCAGTGTGCAGGGTCATTTATAATTGACTGCTGTCTCTCATGACTTATATATTTGGTGCATTTTCTCTTCACATTTTATCAATTTGCGGTGATTTGCTGCCAGAAGTTCCAAAGTATTGCACAAAAAGAATAGCAGTAACAGTCACAGTAATCTGTTTTGGTTCTAACTCTGTTAAAGGAAAAAGCCAATTTTGTTTCAATTCACACCTCTCCAAATAATTACTAAGTTGCAGTTGGGTTATCATCAAAGAGCTTCACCTGCAGAAATAATGTTTGGTTGGTTTTACACGACGGCAGTCGTTTGGTTTCCATTTAGTTTGATCGGCCTCTTTAATTCACGAACTGCCTGACGTATTTTAGTGGCCAATAGAACTCCCACGACTCCGGTGTCGAAACAGTGAGAACCACAGCAATTGGGAAACTGAGAACGGAAGGACACTCATCATTTTACATCTCTCTGTCATAGGAAGTTGAATATTGCACTGGTTGACAAATTATGTCAGTGGTATAATTAGCAGATTAGTGAGCTTTATTTATTGCCAGGGTTTCTCCGCTGAAACAGGAGCATTCCTGAAGTTTCTAGTGGTACTAAAAAAGCACAACATCTCAGGCAGCATCCGAGGAGCAGGACAAATAGCTTTTCGGGCAAGAGCCCATCATAAGGAATGAGGCAGGGTGGCACTTTGTTGGAGATATAAGTGGGAGGGGCGTGTGGCTGGGGCGAAGGTAGCTCAGAGAACAATAAATAGATGGAGGTGGGAATGAAAGTGATAGGTCACAGAGGAAGGGGAGCGGATAGGCGGGAAGGAAGCTTGTCAGGTTGAACAGGTGATGAGGATGGTGCTGAGCTAGCAGGTTGGATCTGGAGTAACGTGTGAAGAGGGTAAATGACGAAACTGGTGAAGTGCACATTGATGCCCTGGGGTTGGAGTGGCCTGAGATGAAAATAAGGCCTTCCTTCTCGACGCGTCGGGTGGTGAGGGAGTGGTGGTGGAGGAGGCCCAGGAGCTGCATGTCCTCGGAAGAGTGGAAGGGGGAGTTGAAATGTTCGGTCACGGGAGGTGGGGTTGATTGGTGTGAGTGTCCCGGAAATGTTCCTCGTCGCGTTTTGTGAGAAGGTGTCCAGTCTCCCCAATGCAAATAAGACCACATCGGGTGCCCCAGATGCAATCCACCAATGTCATTTATTGCATCCGTTGCTCCCGATGTGCTTATCTTTGTATTTGGGAGACTGGACGCCTTCTCGCAGAGCATTTCAGAGAACATCGCAGAGACACCAG
>NW_025213630.1:0-1924 GCF_004010195.1 Chiloscyllium plagiosum | reverse complement strand
CCAATATACCACATTCATCACCACCTCTGTCCACCTGTTGTACTCTTAGCTACCTTATCGCCAGCCGCACGCCCTCCCATTTATTTCTCCACCCTGTTGACTGCCTGATTCATTCCCGATGAAGGGCTTGCCTGACACGGCGATTTTCTTAAACCTCAGATGCTACCCGACCTGCTGTGTTTTTCCAACACCACTGCAATCTTGACTCTGATCTCCAGTATCTGCAATCCTCACTTCCACCTAGCATTCCTGAAGTTGCTGAGTTGTTTTGAAAACCCAGAGGAAGTATAGAGACGAGCTGAAGAATGTGGTGAAATATTTATTGAGATACACGAAGGGAAAAGGAGAATCAAAAATATATAGAAAAAGTGAATAAAAATGAACCAAATCTTTTACAAAAACTGTTGGTGGTGCATTTCCCATCCTGCTCCATTTTGGATTTTGATTTTGGCAATGTGAAACCTGCAGGAGATTCATATGCAGAATTCCTTGTGTTTTGCCCGTGCATTGTGTTCAGGTGATATTTTCCACTTTTGCTGATGAAGCTTGAGCTATTGCATCAAATTCAGGGACAAACGATAATTATGATAAGCTCCAGTGACGACGCTCAAGTGGAAATGAACTACTTCAATGCCATTTTCGGAAGTAAGTCAAAAATTACATTTCTTACCAAGCTATCCCCTTTTGCATTTTTAAAAGATCTTCCCATTTCTCCGAATGTGTGGTGTGAATATTTTAGTCTCTCGTTACACGCTCACTCAAAATCAAGTAAGAAGATTGTCTTATCACATGTTACATTGGAGTTATAGAGTCATAGAGTCAGAGAGACGGAGAGCAAAGAAACAGACCCTTCAGCCCAACCCGTCCATGCCGACCAGATACCCCAAACCAATCCAGTCCCACCTGCAAGTACCCGGCCAATATCCCTCCAAACCCTTCCTATTCATGTACCCATCCAAATGCATCTTAAATGTTGCAATTGTACCAGCCTCCCCCACTTCCTCTGGCAGTTCATTCCATATACGTACCACCCTCTGTGTGAAGATATTGCCCGTTAGATCTCTTTTATATCTTTGCCCTCTAACCCTGACCTATGCCCTCCTTTTCTGGACTCCAGGAACCCAGAGAAGTGACTTTGTCTGTTTACCGTATCCTTGCCCGTCATAATTATTTTGAGCTGGAAATGTGTTGCTGGAAAAGCGCAGCAGGTCAGGCAGCATCCAGGGAACAGGAGAATCGACGTCTCGGGCATAAGCCCTTCTTCAGGGCTTATGCCCGAAACGTCGATTCTCCTGTTCCGTGGATGCTGCCTGACCTGCTGCGCTTTTCCAGCAACACATTTCCAGCTCTGATCTCCAGCATCTGCAGACCTCACTTTCTCCTCATAATTATTTCGACCTCTATGAGATCACCTCTCAGGCTACGCAGATTTACTGATTCTTACCAGCTTCCATCTTTTAGACTCAGTTTCAAAATACGGCATTGTTTTCGTTGGTGTATGTCTCATGATGAAGGGGCGTTTCTCTTTGGGTATGTTTAAGTGACGTCAATATAAATACCGATTAAAAATTAAGCATTTTGTACGGAATTAATTGGGCTCAACAATCATTAACCATCTAACCTCTCCTTTTTATATGTAAGACGTGACAAATCACACAGTTTCCTTTAATGCTTTGCTTCAGAATCTGAAGGAGAGCAATGAATAGCATTATTACCAACGAAACTTAATATAATTACAAATAAGACAAGAATTGTATGGTTTTCATTAAGTTATGTTGCAGAAGGAGGCTATTTGGTCCTCTTTGTCTAAGTGGAGTCTCTGTGATGTAATCCTACCAGTTCCTTCTTCGCAATTAAAACATTAAAGATGGAAACTCTTTTATCACTCAAATTATTTCTGAAATCATTGCTTGCATGTGTTTTC
>NW_025213629.1:33280-34685 GCF_004010195.1 Chiloscyllium plagiosum | reverse complement strand
CTCTCTCGTCTGACGCGTGCTCCTGCTCACTCCAAAGAAACCAGCCTGACGCTGCGGGGCCCATACCTGAAAGTGCAGCCTCTCTGTCGCTGAAGGCCTGGTTGCGGGCAGGGAGGCGGGGTTGGGCAGGGGGCAGGCGACTCTGTAAGTTGCCCCCTTTTCAGTTTCCGAAGAAATAGCAGGACAGGGAGTGACCCCCACCTCCCCCCCAATCCCTCCTGGGTGTGAGGATGAGTATTGCCCGAGGATCGCGTTAATTCTCGCTGGTGACCACTCCCATTGAAGTGGAAGGGGTCCATAGAAGTAGTGGGGTAGATGTTGCCAATGTAGACTTCCAGGAGGCACTCAATAAAGTGCCACATGAAATACTTCCTTGCGCAGTTGAAGCGTTGAAAGAGATCGAAATTATTAAAACCGGAGGAAGACTCTAGGGTCTTGCCATCCGTTTCTGTCCATCCATTTTCTGGGATGTGGGCGTCTCGTCCCTCAATTGCCCCCTCAACGGTGTTTTCGGGGGGTGGTTAAGAGTCAGTCCCGTCACTGTGTGAGGGGTCTGGTAGGTATAGCCCAAGGTTAGGGATAGCAAATTTCCTCCCTTCATGAGTGACCCCCCCCCCCCCCAACGGGGTTTATTTTAACCACAACAGATGATGGTAGCTGCAGTGCCTATCCCTGAAATTAGCTCCGAATCCCGATTGGATTTGTTGAGTTTAAGGGGGAGCCAAGGCCGGATTCGAATCTGTCTCTCTCTGGGCTGAGGCTCAGACACATTCCCACTCTCACCGTCTCTCTCTTTCCCAGGAATCTGGTCAATCCGAGCTGCTGTCAAGCGTGACCCTCCTTAATCGAGTATTGGTTTCACTGGAGTGGATGGGTGGGGGGGGGTGGTTTGGCAGAAAGGGGGAGGGAAAACTCCAAGAAACCTATAAAATTCCAACAGGAATTGACACTGGAAACGCGGAGGATTTTCCCGATGGCCGAGGTGGTTTGGTGACTGCTAAATGAGACTGCTTGGACCTTTGGAAAAGAGATCCAATGACAAGTAGACCTTTGGGTAGTGTTGTAGAGCAGAGAGATGGAGGGGCTCAGGTACATAATTCTTTGACGTTTGTGTCACAGGGTGGTTAAGGAGGTGTTTAGCCTCATCGCTCAGACCTTTGAGTACAGGAGTTGGGGGACGTCACGTTGGGGTTGTACAGGACATTGGTGAGGCCTCGTCTGGAGAACTGTGTCCAGTTCCGGTCGCCCTGTTACAGGAAGGAGATTATTAAACCGGAGAGGGTTCGGAAGAGATTTACCAGGATGTTGCTGGGAATGGGCGGCGGGGGGCGGAGGAGAAATGGTTGAATCAGAAGGAGAGGCTGGGTCATTTCTCCCCAGGAGTGGAGGAGGTTGGGGGGGTGAG
>NW_025213629.1:32122-33241 GCF_004010195.1 Chiloscyllium plagiosum | reverse complement strand
TATGGAACGAGCTGCCAGAGGAAGTGGTGGAGGCTGGTACAATGACAGCATTTAAATGGCATCTGGGATGGGGGAAGGGTTTGGGGGGGATATGGGCCCAGTGCTGGCAAATGGGACTAGATTGGGTTGGGATATCTATACACGTCGGGCCGAAGGGTCTGTTTCCATGTTGCGTGACTCTCTGAAGGCCATCAGTGCATTTCCCTTCCTAGTTATGTCCTGTGCCTGTCCTGCTCAACATTCTGTGATTGATATAACGAAAGAGCCCTCTGTACCATAACACACTGTCCTCCTCCTCCTCCGCGCTGACTGTTTCAAATAAGTCACTAATTCTCCTCGCTTCTCGTCTGCTCAGAGAACTTCTCTCTGTTTTTGTGTTGTTAACCCCGTGTCACCCTCCCTGAAGCCACTGCCCCGATCTAACCTTTGCAAGTTCTCTCTCCCTCTCCCTGAGACCATGTGTTGCTTGCTCTTTCTTTCTGTGCCTTTGCCTTCTCTGTTCGGTGTGACACCGGCAATGTCGCTGTTGCCCCCCCCCCCCTCACCTTCACTTGATGCCGGAAGACGGAGGAGCTGATTGAGACCACTCAGCCCGCGTCAGGTCTGCACAGCACAGCTCAGGAGCAGGCCCTTCTGCCCACCTGGCCCGTGCCGAACACACAATTCCGTTTGACACTTGAAAACCCTTTGCCCTCTGCGCCCTCCGCATCCCTCTATCCACCTGCCCGTTTCATATCTCTGTCAAGGTGCCTCTGAAATGTTGCTATCGCATCCACCGTGGCACTCCTACACTGCGGAAGCATGCCATTTGGCCCATCGAGTCCACACCAACCCTCTGAAGAGCTTTCTCCCCCACCCTACGCAATAGCCCTGTTAACCCACCTAACCTGCACATCCCTGGACACTACGGGACAATTTAGCATGGTCACTCCACCCTAACCTGCACATCCCTGGGCACTATGGGACAATTTAGCATGGCCAACCCACCCTAACCTGCACATCCCTGGGCACTACGGGACAATTTAGCATGGCCAATCCACCCTAACCTGCACATCCCTGGGCACTACGGGACAATTTAGCATGGCCAATCCACCCTAACCTGCACATCCCTGGGCACTA
>NW_025213629.1:24605-31427 GCF_004010195.1 Chiloscyllium plagiosum | reverse complement strand
CACTATGGGACAATTTAGCATGGCCAATCCACCCTAACCTGCACATTCCTGGGCACTACGGGACAATTTAGCATGGCCAACCCACCCTAACCTGTACATGTCTGGACACTATGGGACAATTTGGCATGGCCAACCCACCCTAACCTGCACATCCCTGGACACTATGGGAAATTTAGCATGGCCAATCCACCCTAACCTCCACACGTTTTTGGCTGTGGGTGGAAACCAGAGCACCCGTAGGGACACACGTTATGGAGAATGTGCCAACTCCATACACACAGATGCCCTGAATGGGGAATCGAACCCAGGTCTCTAGCGCCATGCGGTAGCGGTGCTCACCACTGAGCCTCTGTGTTCTTCTGATAGTATATTCCCGGCACTCTGGTGTAAAACGAATGTCCAGCCTGTCCTCTCAGCTGTTACCCTCCAAAACCAGGCCACGTCCCGGTAACCCGTTTCTGTGCCCTCTCAAAAGCCTCCAACTCCTGCCTTCTCCTCCTCCCAGAACCCCTCGATCCCCTTCCTGATTTAAAAATCTCTTTGTCTCAACCTCGAATGCCCCTTCGCGTCCCATCCTCGCCAGCCCTGGGCGGTCAAGAATTCCTCGGATTCGCTCCCCGTCAGAGGGAACAGCTGATGTCTCAGTATGGATTAGCTTCAGTCGAGTTCACTTAAATCGACCCTCCAGTGTGAACTCACTGATGGGACAGAGTTGTCCCCAGATGTTGTCCATCTCTCTCTGCTTTTCCTCTGTCCACCCTGTGAAATCCTGATGAAGTTTTTCTTCAGAGGAATTGCCTATCCTTTAAGGCTAACCTTTTCCTTATATAAAAAAAAATTCCAGATCTTCAATTGAATTTGAGTTGAGCCAGAGCCCTCCGTGGGGTTCGAGCCCGGGTGCCCAGAATGTAGGCTTGGGGCAAGAGAAGTTCAGACTTGTCCAGAAACATTCCCAGGACCGTATCCCTAAATTAGTGACCATTTTGTATCGATCATAGCCTAACTCCGGCCTCCGCCCATTCCACACGTCCAAATCTGCTTTGGAAAGCATAGAGGCCTCGACGAATCCATGAAAATATTTGATCTATTTATTGTCACGTGAATTCCGTTACAAAAACCCAGTGAAAAATGTTGTAGAGTGTGTGCGGCGCCATCTTAGAACATAGAGCGAGAAACCAAAATGTGGGATATAAAGGCAGACAAAAAAATGAAGAAATCAAGAGAGTGTTCAACTTTACAATCCTTTTGAGTGCTCTGTCTGCTGGCCAGATATGAGACCCCTTAGCTGCTGGAATGAAAGTCACCACTATTGGGCGCCATCTTGCCTCCGTTGACGTAACCGGCGCCATCTTGGTTGCATGCTTAGAAGCAGAGTTAGGCTTTTCGGCCTACCAGGTCTGCACCGCCACTCGATCACGGTGGATAAGTTTCTCAGCCCCGTAACTCTTGATCCCCTGACCAATCTGGAACCTATCTAACTCTGTCTTAGAGACGCTCGATGACTTGGCCTGCACAGCCCTGCGCAGGCCTTGCATTCCACAGATGCTCAGCCTTCGAGAGGGGAGGCAGGGTACGGGGTTGACTGTAGGGGACGCAGCAGGGAGTCATTGGGCCCAACAGCTCTCTGATGGTAGCCCAGTATGGCCCCGCTATTGGGCCCAGGTCTGAGGTTGGCTCCTCCATTTATTAACCGACTAACCCCCTCCCCTCCACGAATCTTATCTCCCTCAGTAGGATGTTTCGGACAATATATGATTGGTTCTGGTGGGATCGCCTCTGGTTGCCCTACAACCTGACCTGGACGGACTTGGAAGACCGAGATGGGCGGATCTACGCCAAGGCCAGCGACCTGTACGTCACCATACCCTGTGCCTTTGTGTTCATGATCATCCGCTATCTCTTCGAGAGGTGAGCCGGCCCCTGACGCAACATCGCGTGTGGGGGGGGGGGGGGGGGGGGGGGGGGGAAAGGGTGAGCTGAGGGTGGAGGCATTGAGCTGCCTCTGGGCTTTGGTCAGTCAGGGCAAAGGTCCCAAGTGTTGCCCCCATCCCGGAACTGTGAATCCTCGGGCCTAATTTGGGCAGCCCTGGGTAGTGGTTGGGTGTTGTCTGTTGACAATGAAGCCCGCTTTCTGTTGCCTGAGGGTGGGGGCTCCTTTGCGACACCCCCCACCCCCCCCACCCCCACTTCACCCCAGTGCTTTCGATGCCTCAGACTCCCTCTAGGCCCCCGGTCTGGGACGGGAGTGGAGTCAGTAGGCCTCAACGTTTTAGGTTTTAGGTTCCTTCACCCCCAGCCCTACCCCACCACGCTCTCAGGCTGCTGCTTCTGAACCAGGCCTCACTTGAGGGGGGAGTGGGAGGAAGGTGTGTGGTGGCCAGGCCTCTCTGGGCGGGGAGGGAGCCCCGTGGATCTCCGCGCCCCCCGGAGGCCTTGCCAAGGGAAAGCCGGGATCGGGAAACCGCCGAGCAGGGGGGAGAAAGAGAAAAGGGACCTGTCGAATTTGAGTCTAAACTGGCTTTTGTTGACGGGGGGGGGGGGGGTGGGAAGTGTCGAAGGGAGAAAATGGCTGCCCATTGGTGAGGGCGCCAATGCTGACACTTACCTTGAGGGTTGTGATTGGCACACGATACTTTTTGGTGCCTTTTCTCCCCCCACCCCCAAAAAAAAAACAATTATGACATCAATTCTGAGGCCTGAGGTAGGCCTTGAGCCCAGGAGTTTCGGATCAGGTATACGCACGTGAACCGCAGGACGTGTTTTCTTTTCTTTTTCTTTTGGCTGACCCTTTTACGCTCCTCCCACCCCAACCCATGGGGTATCCGTCCCCTGTTGTTCCAGAAGCTTCCATCTGCTGTTGTCAGACTGTCGCTAACTCTCGGTGTCTCTTGCCCTCTGTAGGACCATTGCCACATACTTTGCCCGAGCTCTGGGCATTAAGGAGAAAGTGCGGTTGAGAGTCAAGCCCAACCCGATTCTAGAAAAGTCTTTCAGAGCTTCCTCGAAGCACCCGAAACAGGTGGGTCCAGCCCCCCCCCCCTTGCTCAGCCTTTCACTACTCCATTCAAATGGAGGAAAACCACGGGGGGGGTTGGGGTGGGGGCAGAGGGATTTGGGAATCGTTGGCTGTGATCCGCAAAAAGGCAGCGATCCCAGTTCAGCGGGCAATGGGGCAGAAATTGGAATCCTGGCCTTTATTCCGAAGGGAACTGGGTTTAAAAGTCGGGAGGTTTTGCTAAAACTATAGAAGACTGTACTCTGAGCACAGCTGGGACACCGAGAGTAGCTTCGGGGCCCCGTATCTAAGAAATGATAGACCCAGAGGCAGTCCAGAGAAGGTTCACTCGGCAGATCCTGGAGGGGACCGTCTGCTGAGGGAGAGGGTGAGTAGGTTGGGCGCCTGGAGTTTAGGAAAACGAGCATTATTGAAGATTCTCGTGTGGGGGGGGAGACATTGATGTGGAGAGGGTGTGTGGGGGAGGGTCTAGGACCAGAGGGGGTATCATCTCAGAGTAAGGGGTCACCCCTCAAAGTCAGGGATGAGGGGGAGTTTCTTCTGTCTCCGAGGGGAGAGAATCTGGGGGATTCTTTACCACAAACGCTGGGTCGTCAAGGGTATTGAAGGCTGAGATGGAGAGATTTTTTTTTTTTTGTTTAATCGCGACTTGTCGAACTTCCTCTCTCTCATCCTCCTGAGTCGATTTTGCCTGCATCCCTTTCTCCCCCGGGAAAAGCCCCAGGCAGGAGAGGGCGAGGCGTGAAGTCTTCACAATCTCGGTTAGAGATGGCGATAAAACGGAGGGTCTTCAGTTTGTGAGAGAGGGAGAGGCGGGGGTTTGAGTCCGGGACGGTTTTTTTTTTCCTCGAGCGGCGAAAGTCCTGTAGAGAGGGAATCGCAGACTGACCGGAAAGGGGGAAAGATTGACAAGCGCATGGGGTGGGACGGAGCAGCTAAAGAATGAAGGGAAGTGGGACTAGGACTCTCCCCTGAGGCATGATGGGAAGGTTGGTCTCCTGTACTTTGGCGTCTCAGAGACAGGTTGGGGAGTGAAGCGACAGAGGCATTTTAAAGAATTGGAATAAGTTCATATTAAACCTTTTGTGAACTAGGACAATACAAATTCTTCTGGCCTATCCTCAAGGCTTAGAACTTATAGTCCCTGAGCAGAAGCCCACTGCTCAGTATTGTTCACTCTGCTATTTACTTTTGAAAAATGCACTCACTTTTAAAAATTGAACTTTCTTTACCAGTAGAATCAGTTCAATTAGCCCTGACAGATCACTCATACCATTAACGATAAACTGTGGTCAATCAAATTCAACTTCCATCATCTGATTTTAATACCTGGACTTGCATCAACAAAAATGTCTTTAAAAGAACAAATTCTAACATAAAATTAATTACCTGACAACAGATTGAGGCAAGTTCAGGAAACCCATGTGGAATAAATGAAGCAATCTGAACTGAAATAGTTATTTCATCTAAAGACACTGAAGTCAGTCATTGAGTAAGATGTCAAAAAACCCACATTTCCTTTTTCAATTTGCATTTACTTAGTAGGCGGCACATATTGAATATAAAATGCTATCGATGGATTATCCAGCTTGGAAAAAAACAATGAAAGTCGATGCAGGAATTCACAAAGCAACAGTATTTCAAGAGCTGTTCAGTTGCAATAGCAGAAGACAAAGACGTAGATTGGGAACATGGTTGGAAAGTCTCTCTCTCTCTCTCTCTACATCTCTGTCTATCTCTCTCTCTATCTCCCCACGCCTTCCCTCTCTCTCTCTCTCTCCCTCCCTCCCTCCCTCTCCCATTGATGGGAAGTAGGGACACTTCACTAGGGGAGGACAGACAGACAGACTGTCCCCCACGTTAATCCTCTCCGCCTGACGGCCTGTCCCTGATCTTGGGGCACCCGTTTGAGCTCGTCCGCGCCGCACGTGGGTCGTGCGCACAGCAAGATCCCACCAGGTGCACCTTGTCGACAGACAGCGCCCACTCCCTAGGCGCCACCCCCGCAGCGCCCGCTCCCTGAGGATGATGGGTACGGTGCGGGATGGGGAGTGGTGTTGAAATAGAGTGTTGGTTTGTTATTGGCTGTTGTTTACTTTCTTTTCAGTTGGCGATTCACCTTTTACCTTCTTGCTTTCACTGCTGGCATGACGGTTGTAGTTGACGTGAGTAATATTCTTTACTTGATGAGAGTCCTGGCAGTCTGTCTCTCTTCTCTTCACCCCCCTAATTGCCCCCTTGAACTGAGTCTTCCACTTGTGGGCCACTTCAGAGAGTCAGCCCCTTCGCTGTGGGGGCTGCAGACATGTGAGGGCTGTCCACCCAGGAACAGGAGGCCATTCAGCCCCTCCTCCTCTTCTTCCGGCCATTCAGCCCCCCCCCCCCAGCCAGTTATACTGGAAGAGGAGCTCATTGAGTGACCCCACCCCAAGGCTGTCACACAGAAACTGGGGGGGAGGCCGTTCAGCACAGGGGTTCAGAAGTTAGCACCGCTGTCACACGGCGCCAGGGACCCAGGTTTGATTAACCCCCTCCAACACGGGGTGACTGTCTGTGTGGAGTTTGCACGTTCTCCCCGTGTCTGCGTGGGTTTCCTCCGGGTGCTCCGGTTTCCTCCCACAGTCCAAAGATGTACAGGTTAGGGTGGATTGGCCATGCTAAATTGTCCCGTAGTGCCCCAGGGATGTGTAGGTTAGGTTGGATTGCCCATGTTAAATTGTCCCGTAGTGCCCAGGGATGTGCAGGTTAGGGTGGATTGGCCATGCTAAATTGTCCCATAGTGCCCAGGGATGTGCAGGTTAGGGTGGGACAGCCATGGGGAAATGCAAGGTTACAGGAATAAGGTTGGAGTTTGGGGGGTGGGGTGGTCGTGAGCCTGGTTAGGATACTGTTCAGAGGGTCAGTATGGACTCAATGGGCCGAATGGCCTGCTTCCACACTGGGGATTCTGTGATTCTATCATCCTGTGAGGGAACGGTCGATAACAGTTTTGAACTTGACCAGTGGGATGCGGGTGGGGAAATATCAACGAGGGTGGAAGAGTGGGTTCAGACAGAAATTGAAGAGAGTGTTGCTGGAAAAGCACAGCCGGTCCTGCAGCATCCGAGGAGCGGGCGAGTCGACCTTTTGAGCATAAACTGGAGTGGGAGACAGAAATGGCAGGTAGTCTCTGGGTTGGACTCTCCCGTGTCAGAGCAGAGTACGCTCTATGGGTCATCCAGTCAGCTCCTGCGCTCTGTGATCTGATCATCCTCCACTGAACTCTCCCGCCTCTTTGCCCCATAACCCCTCGATCGATCCCCTTCCTGATTACAAATCTCTCCCATCTCAGTCTGGAATACCCTTGATGACCCAGTCCCCTCTCTCATCAGAGAGCGAAGACATTCCTCCCCCATCTCTGTCTTTGACGAGCGATCCTTTGTTCTGAGATGTTGCTCCCTCTGGGCCTGGACTCCACACACAAGGGGGAACACTCTCTCCATGTCTCCAGGATAATTCCACCCCCCTCCGAGAATCTGGTATGTTTCAATGAGGTCATCTCCCATTCCCCAGGATCATGGCTTTCTAAAGTAGGGGACATATTTTTAACGTGAGTCTCATAGGGTCTTACAGATGTACACTTCGTCCATGCCGACCCAGATATCCCAACCTAATCTAGTCCCATTTGCCAGCACTTGTCCCATCTCCCTCCAAACCCTTCCTATTCATGTCCCCATCCAGATGCCTTTTAAATGTTGTCATTGTACCAGCCTCCACCACTTCCTCTGGCAGCTCATTCCATACACGCACCACCCTCTGTGTGAAAA
>NW_025213629.1:19582-24317 GCF_004010195.1 Chiloscyllium plagiosum | reverse complement strand
TACAGCCGCAACATGACCTCCCAACTCCTGTACTCAATACTCTGACCAATAAAGGAAAGCATACCAAACGCCGCCTTCACTATCCTATCCACCTGCGACTCCACTTTCAAGGAGCTATGAACCTGCACTCCAAGGTCTATTTGTTCAGCAACACTCCCCAGGACCTTACCATTAAGTGTATAAGTCCTGCCCTGAAAAACGCAAGGGGCAAATTATTTCCAGGGGGTGATGCGAGTGTGGAATGAGCTGCCAGAGGAAGTGGTGGAGGCTGGTACAATGACAGCATTTAAAGGGACATTTGGATAAGGACATGAATAGGAAGGGTTTGGAGGGGTATGGGGCAGGCAGGTGGGGCTAATGTAGTTTGGGATTATGGACTGGTTGGACCGGAGGGTCTGTTTCTGTGCTGTATGTCTCGGAATACGGGCGGCTATGACGTCACCGGATGAAGGAGCAGCTCTCCGAGAGCTTGCAATTTCAAATACGGCTGCTGGACTGTAACCTGGTGTCGTGTGACACATGAGTGCAGGTCCAACCTCTCCCTCCGTTCCCGGGATCAGCCGAGTCAACTGTGAAGTGCAGGGATTGTAGCAAGCGGATCCCCTGGAATCTGAGATCCCTGGCTGTTAAGCCGGTCCAATCAGGGAGTCCTGGCTGACAGGCGTCAATGGGAGGGGTCAGAGGTTCTGAGGGAGCCAGACCCGCGTCAAGGGCTCTCCACGTGTGAGTGAAGGATGATGGGATACCGGCCTCACTGGAGTCACTTCGCGAGGGACCGGCGATTCACGTTCTTGCTAAAATGACCTGGGCGTTGAGGGAATCGAATGAGGTTTTAACCAAGTTTGGAGACAGTACAGATCAAGGTGGGAAGTTGGGGGCCAGTGTTTGGCAGGTGGACCTCTACTCGCATGTGCAGTTCATTCCATTCAGCCCAGAAAGAAGGAGGGTTATTTAAGCGGTGACATATGGGAGAGCGTGGATGTACAAAGGGATCACTGTGCACTTATAAACCAAGGCAGGGAAAGTAAACAGACAGACGCTGCGAGCAATTAGGAAGTTAAATAGAGCGTTGCCTCTGCTGCAGGAGGATTTCAGTTCAGAGGTAGCGATGTCTTACTGCGTGAGAGAGACCACACTTGGAGTTGGGGGAGAGAATGGCGGACTCACTCCTACGGGGTTAGATACAGAGTCAAGCTCCCTCTACACTGCCCCCCCCCCCCCAATCCCAGAGTCAGGTACAGCACAGGGTTAGATACAGAGTCAAACTCCCTCTACACTGTCTCCCCACCATCTCTGTACAGGGACAGCACGGGGTTAGATACAGAGTCGAGCTCCCTCTACACTGCCCCCCACCATTCCGGTACAGGGACAGCACGGGGTTAGATGTTAACGCCGAAGTTGGAAGCGCGGTAGCTGATGGAGAAAATGGCGGCTGAGGATGAGGCCTTGTTCAAAATGGCCGCCCAGGTGACCTTTCCTGGCCTCTCCTAAGCTGCCAGCCGCTCTTTCCCTTCAGAATAATGGCGCTCCGAGGGGCTCCCTTTTGTTCCCACACTGTGCGATCTCAGCAGGCCAGGGATCCAAGGCGAGTCCCTTTTCTGTCGGCCCAGTTGACATGGTAACGGGGGCCTAGTCCAACCCTAGCCAAAATGGCCACTGACTCTATCTTTTGCCTCAGTCTTCCTGACTCCAAAGTTGTCAATTTAATGTGATTTGCTTTTTTTTTAATATATATATATATATTTTAGAAACCCTGGTTTTATGATCTGCGAGAAACTTGGAAAGGATTTCCAATTCAGGTTGGTACCTCGTGTCCATCCGTGTTGATAGATTGCTCCCAAGTTTTCAGCTGCGCGGGTAAACGCTTCTCCTTCCTGACGCGGGCGAGCGAGGGACTCAGTTGGCAAACTCTTTCTGGGAGCTGGCTAAATGGGCCGAAGGGCTCACTTCATCTCCTGACTCGAAGGGCCCGGGTTCTTGGGGTACCCCTCCTGGCAGTGCCCGTGCACGTTTAGGGTCCTTTTGCCCTCTGTGGCTCTGCCCCGTGGGATCTTGCTATGCAGGGGTTGCCACCCTCCACCACCACTATGGCAACTGGTGCGCCACCGCCACACCCCTCATCTTGAAGTGGGGAAAAATGGGGGTGGTGGCAGGCGCTAACGAAATGCAGTGTGGTCCCAACCACGTTCCGGCATCAGCTGAACGTATCGGTGTCTCTCTCCTGCCCCCTGTAGACGATGTTACCGTCGCAGTACTGGTACTATATGATCGAGCTGGGCTTCTACTGGTCCCTCCTGTTCAGCGTGGCCTTCGACGTTAAGAGAAAGGTAAGGATTTTTTCCCACGTCTGACTTTAAACGAAGTGGGGAGGGGGTATTTGAATCTCCCTCCCCCCCCTCCCCGGTCTGTGGCCATTCAGCCCCTCTCCCTCCTCCTCCAGCCTGTTACATAGGAGGCCATTCAGCCCCTCTCCCTCTATCCTATTGCGCTATTGGTTGAGATCATGATTAGTGGCCCAGTCTTCTGGCACCATTCCTGTAGACAATGACAACATAACGATCAAAGCCAAAGGCTCAGCAATCTCCTCCCTGACTTCCCAGAGAATCCGAGGATAAATCCCATCTGGCCCAGAGGATTTATCTATTTGTACACTTCCCAGAATTGCTAACATCTCCTCCTTATGCACCTCAATCCCATCGAGTCTAGTAGCCTGTAACTCAGTATTGTCCTCGACCACATTGTCTTTTTCTAGTGTGAACACTGACGAAAAGTATTTATTTAGTGCTTCCCCTATCTCCTCTGACTCCACGCACAATTCCCACTACTGTCCGTGATTGGCCCTAATCTTACTCTGGTCATTCTGATATTCCTGATATACCTATAGAAAACCTTAGGGTTTCCTTGATCCTACCCACCAATAGCTTCTCAAGTCCCCTCCTGGCTCTTCCTAGCTCTCTCTTTAGGTCTTTCCTGGCTAACTTGTAACTCAATCACCCTGACTAAGCCTTCACATCTCATCCTAACATAAGCCGTCTTCTTCCTCTTGACAAGAGATTCAACTTCCTTTGTAAGCCAAGGTTCCCGTGCTTGACAACTTCCTCCCTGCCTGACAGGTACATACTTATCAAGGACACGCAGTAGCTGGTCCTTGAACAAGCCCCACATTTCAACTGCGCCCACCCCCCTGTAGTTTCCTTCCCCATCCTATATCTCACCTAATCGCATCGTAATTACCTTTCCCCCAGCTGTAACTCTTGCCCTGCGGTATGTACCTATCCCTTTCCATCGCTAAAGTAAACATAACTGAATTGTGGTCACTATCACCAAAGTGCTCACCTACCTCCAAGTCTAACACCTGGCCGGATTCATTACCCAGCACCAAATCCAATGTGCCCTCCCCCCTAGTTGGCCTGTCTACATACTATGTCAGGAAACCCTCCAGCACACACTGGAGAAAAACTGATCCATCTAAAGTACTCGAACTGTAGCGTTTCCTGACAATATTTGGAAAGTTAAAGACCCCCATAACAACTACTCTGTTGATCTCGCTCCTATCCAGGGTCATCTTTGCCATCCTTTCCTCAACATCTCTGGAACTTTTCGGAGGCCTGTAGAAAACTCCCAACAGGTTGACCCCTCCCTTTCCTGTTTCTAACCTCAGCCCACACTACCTCAGTAGACGAGTCCTCATCAAACATCCTTTCTGCGGCCGTAATACAGTCTTTGACTAACGATGCCACACCTCCCCCTAGGGTAGGGACACAGTGCCCCGTTAAAGAGGGAATTCTAGCATTCTGACCCCAAAGGAACAGCCGATATATTTCCAAGTCGGGATGGTGTGTGTGTGTGGGGTGGGGGGGACAGTTGGTGGGTTTGGAATGGAAATTGCAGGGGCTGGTGTTCCCTATACCGCAGGGCAAGAGTTGTAGCTGGGGGAAAGGTAATTACGATGCGATTAGGTGAGATATAGGATAGGGAAGGAAACTACAGGGGGTGGGCACAGTTGAAATGCGGAGCTTGTTCAAGGACCAGCTATTGCGTGTCCTTGATAAGAGTGTACCTGTCAGGCAGGGAGGAAGTTGTCAAGCGTGGGAACCTTGGCTTACAAAGGAAGTTGAATCTCTTGTCAAGAGGAAGAAGGCGGCTTACATTAGGATGAGATGTTTTGGCTCCGTTAGGGCGCTTTCGAGTTGCAAGTTAGCCAGGACAGACCAAAAGAGAGAGCTAGGAAGAGCCAGGCAGATAGGACCAAGGAAACCCTAAGGGGTTCTGTAGGTATATCAGGAATATCAGAATGACCAGAGTAAGATTAGGGCCAATCATGGACAGTAATGGGAAGTTGTGTGTGAGGTCAGAGGAGATAGGGGAAGTGCTAAATGAATACTTTTTGTCATTATTCACACTGGAAAAAGACAATGTGGTTGGGGTGAATACTGAGATACAGGTGACCAGACTAGATGGGATTGAGGTGCATAAGGAGGAGATGTTAGCCATCCTGGAAAGTGTAAAAATAGATAAATCCCCTGGGCCAGATGGGATTTACCCTCGGATTCTCTGGGAAGCCAGGGAGGAGATTGTAGAGCCTTTGGTTTTGATCTTTATGTCGTCATGAATAATGCCAGAAGACTGGAGGTTAGCAAATGTTGCTCCCTTGTTCAAGAAGGGGAGTAGAAACAACCCCCGGTAATTATAGACCAGTGAGCCTTATTTTGGTTGTGGGTAAAGTGTTGGAAAG